>NW_026648322.1:0-152141 GCF_030028045.1 Hippopotamus amphibius kiboko
GGTGAGGTCCTTGCCCAGAATGGCAAGCAGCCTGCTCCTTTCCATGAGACGCACGTGTGGTGAGAGAGGCTTGGCAGCAGAGAAGAAGCAAGAGGGGCATCCAGGGAGGGGGTGTGCATGCAGCTCGGAGGCCCCAGATCTCCTGCTTCCCAACCCGGGAAGGCCGGCTATGCCCATCAGGCCCCATTCCCCAGTGCACAGCCAGCTTCTGGATCTGCCCTTTCCCAGCCATGCAAACACACATAGGCCGTACCCTGCGCCCTGCCGAGGGGGAAGCTTCGCTCCCCGGGTGGGCCGAATGGCACGACTGTGTGAGGGGAGAGATGGCCCCCGGAGGCCTTCAGGGAGCTGCCCCAGCAGAGCAGTGCTCAGGAGAAGGCACCCTTCTTTCTGCAGGCTGGAGGCACACTCGAGTCTCTGCCTGAGGCAGAGAGAGCTGAGCTCGGCGATCCCTGGCTGAAGGCAAAGCAGAGAGCTTTTCGGTGGAGCGGGGGCTCCACCTGCTAGCCGACAGGCATGGAAGGGGAAGCCTGGCTGCCACTGAGTTCCTGAGCAGGTGTCCAAGCTGGAGGCCCTCTGGCTCTACAAGCTCGAGAGTCCTGCCTAGGACTTGCCTCTGGCCACAGAGTGGGTGCCAAGGGCCTGTGGGCTGGAGGGTGCTCGGAAGCCACAGGGGAGGCTTTGGGCACCCAGTGCTCTGTGGGGGAAAACGCTGCAGGCCTGAGCCTCCAGGAACTCCTGCAGGGCCTGGGAGGGGGAAAGCTGTCCTTAGCAGAAGGCTCCCTGCCAAGGGCTGCAGGCCTTTGTGGCTGGCTCAGCTGCAGCTTCCTTGCAGGCTGCTGGTCCAGGGGCGTGTGTGCCCTGGTCCAGAGTGCTGTAGCAGGAGGTCCTAGCGAGGGGCGAGCAAGCCCCTTGTTCCCTTGGCAGAGACTGGGCTGTGCACACAGAGGCCTGCCAGCAGTGAAGACAGTGCGGGCAGCAAGGGGCTGTGGCAGGCAGCGCAGAGGTGGCAGGAGTCCTGCTAGAGAGTGGGCTCCTGACTGTTCTGTGCTCAGGCCCCAGTGGCCCCGTGCACACACAGCCTCTGGACCTGCAGCTTCCCAGCAGTGCAAGAGAGCCACAGGCAACACCCTGGGGCCTACTCGAATGAACTGTGCTCTGTCGAGGCCCTGCTGGCTGGCAGGGGCCTAGGCCAGCACAGGCCCTAGGGATGGCTTTGGCCTGCCGTCCACGCTCCTCACTCGGGCCGTTCTGCCTGTCAGACCCACACTCCCTGGAAGTGTGTTCCTGAGGCACTTGGACAGTTGGGGAAGCGGAGGCTCCCCCAGCATGGGAGGCCTGCCTAGCACACTGCTCTGGGTCCAAAGAGGAGGCCCTGCACCTCGGGCACCGGGGCTACGTTGACTGCACACAGGAGACACTTGGCACACACAGTGTTTCCCCATGGAAAGCGGGGTGCCGGGGAGCACCCGCCTGGGATGCATGGCACCTCTCCCATAGAAGCCCTCCATGCAGCAGGCTGTCATGGGTTCGGCTGCAGGCCTTTGTGGCTGGAGAGACAGCAGCTCCTCTGGAGGCTCTGGGTCAATGTGCACTCCCGTTCGAGGAAACGAGGCCTGGGGGGTGAGGTCCTTGCCCAGAATGGCAAGCAGCCTGCTCCTTTCCATGAGACGCACGTGTGGTGAGAGAGGCTTGGCAGCAGAGAAGAAGCAAGAGGGGCATCCAGGGAGGGGGTGTGCATGCAGCTCGGAGGCCCCAGATCTCCTGCTTCCCAACCCGGGAAGGCCGGCTATGCCCATCAGGCCCCATTCCCCAGTGCACAGCCAGCTTCTGGATCTGCCCTTTCCCAGCCATGCAAACACACATAGGCCGTACCCTGCGCCCTGCCGAGGGGGAAGCTTCGCTCCCCGGGTGGGCCGAATGGCACGACTGTGTGAGGGGAGAGATGGCCCCCGGAGGCCTTCAGGGAGCTGCCCCAGCAGAGCAGTGCTCAGGAGAAGGCACCCTTCTTTCTGCAGGCTGGAGGCACACTCGAGTCTCTGCCTGAGGCAGAGAGAGCTGAGCTCGGCGATCCCTGGCTGAAGGCAAAGCAGAGAGCTTTTCGGTGGAGCGGGGGCTCCACCTGCTAGCCGACAGGCATGGAAGGGGAAGCCTGGCTGCCACTGAGTTCCTGAGCAGGTGTCCAAGCTGGAGGCCCTCTGGCTCTACAAGCTCGAGAGTCCTGCCTAGGACTTGCCTCTGGCCACAGAGTGGGTGCCAAGGGCCTGTGGGCTGGAGGGTGCTCGGAAGCCACAGGGGAGGCTTTGGGCACCCAGTGCTCTGTGGGGGAAAACGCTGCAGGCCTGAGCCTCCAGGAACTCCTGCAGGGCCTGGGAGGGGGAAAGCTGTCCTTAGCAGAAGGCTCCCTGCCAAGGGCTGCAGGCCTTTGTGGCTGGCTCAGCTGCAGCTTCCTTGCAGGCTGCTGGTCCAGGGGCGTGTGTGCCCTGGTCCAGAGTGCTGTAGCAGGAGGTCCTAGCGAGGGGCGAGCAAGCCCCTTGTTCCCTTGGCAGAGACTGGGCTGTGCACACAGAGGCCTGCCAGCAGTGAAGACAGTGCGGGCAGCAAGGGGGTGTGGCAGGCAGCGCAGAGGTGGCAGGAGTCCTGCTAGAGAGTGGGCTCCTGACTGTTCTGTGCTCAGGCCCCAGTGGCCCCGTGCACACACAGCCTCTGGACCTGCAGCTTCCCAGCAGTGCAAGAGAGCCACAGGCAACACCCTGGGGCCTACTCGAATGAACTGTGCTCTGTCGAGGCCCTGCTGGCTGGCAGGGGCCTAGGCCAGCACAGGCCCTAGGGATGGCTTTGGCCTGCCGTCCACGCTCCTCACTCGGGCCGTTCTGCCTGTCAGACCCACACTCCCTGGAAGTGTGTTCCTGAGGCACTTGGACAGTTGGGGAAGCGGAGGCTCCCCCAGCATGGGAGGCCTGCCTAGCACACTGCTCTGGGTCCAAAGAGGAGGCCCTGCACCTCGGGCACCGGGGCTACGTTGACTGCACACAGGAGACACTTGGCACACACAGTGTTTCCCCATGGAAAGCGGGGTGCCGGGGAGCACCCGCCTGGGATGCATGGCACCTCTCCCATAGAAGCCCTCCATGCAGCAGGCTGTCATGGGTTCGGCTGCAGGCCTTTGTGGCTGGAGAGACAGCAGCTCCTCTGGAGGCTCTGGGTCAATGTGCACTCCCGTTCGAGGAAACGAGGCCTGGGGGGTGAGGTCCTTGCCCAGAATGGCAAGCAGCCTGCTCCTTTCCATGAGACGCACGTGTGGTGAGAGAGGCTTGGCAGCAGAGAAGAAGCAAGAGGGGCATCCAGGGAGGGGGTGTGCATGCAGCTCGGAGGCCCCAGATCTCCTGCTTCCCAACCCGGGAAGGCCGGCTATGCCCATCAGGCCCCATTCCCCAGTGCACAGCCAGCTTCTGGATCTGCCCTTTCCCAGCCATGCAAACACACATAGGCCGTACCCTGCGCCCTGCCGAGGGGGAAGCTTCGCTCCCCGGGTGGGCCGAATGGCACGACTGTGTGAGGGGAGAGACGGCCCCCGGAGGCCTTCAGGGAGCTGCCCCAGCAGAGCAGTGCTCAGGAGAAGGCACCCTTCTTTCTGCAGGCTGGAGGCACACTCCAGTCTCTGCCTGAGGCAGAGAGAGCTGAGCTCGGCGATCCCTGGCTGAAGGCAAAGCAGAGAGCTTTTCGGTGGAGCGGGGGCTCCACCTGCTAGCCGACAGGCATGGAAGGGGAAGCCTGGCTGCCACTGAGTTCCTGAGCAGGTGTCCAAGCTGGAGGCCCTCTGGCTCTACAAGCTCGAGAGTCCTGCCTAGGACTTGCCTCTGGCCACAGAGTGGGTGCCAAGGGCCTGTGGGCTGGAGGGTGCTCGGAAGCCACAGGGGAGGCTTTGGGCACCCAGTGCTCTGTGGGGGAAAACGCTGCAGGCCTGAGCCTCCAGGAACTCCTGCAGGGCCTGGGAGGGGGAAAACTGTCCTTAGCAGAAGGCTCCCTGCCAAGGGCTGCAGGCCTTTGTGGCTGGCTCAGCTGCAGCTTCCTTGCAGGCTGCTGGTCCAGGGGCGTGTGTGCCCTGGTCCAGAGTGCTGTAGCAGGAGGTCCTAGCGAGGGGCGAGCAAGCCCCTTGTTCCCTTGGCAGAGACTGGGCTGTGCACACAGAGGCCTGCCAGCAGTGAAGACAGTGCGGGCAGCAAGGGGCTGTGGCAGGCAGCGCAGAGGTGGCAGGAGTCCTGCTAGAGAGTGGGCTCCTGACTGTTCTGTGCTCAGGCCCCAGTGGCCCCGTGCACACACAGCCTCTGGACCTGCAGCTTCCCAGCAGTGCAAGAGAGCCACAGGCAACACCCTGGGGCCTACTCGAATGAACTGTGCTCTGTCGAGGCCCTGCTGGCTGGCAGGGGCCTAGGCCAGCACAGGCCCTAGGGATGGCTTTGGCCTGCCGTCCACGCTCCTCACTCGGGCCGTTCTGCCTGTCAGACCCACACTCCCTGGAAGTGTGTTCCTGAGGCACTTGGACAGTTGGGGAAGCGGAGGCTCCCCCAGCATGGGAGGCCTGCCTAGCACACTGCTCTGGGTCCAAAGAGGAGGCCCTGCACCTCGGGCACCGGGGCTACGTTGACTGCACACAGGAGACACTTGGCACACACAGTGTTTCCCCATGGAAAGCGGGGTGCCGGGGAGCACCCGCCTGGGATGCATGGCACCTCTCCCATAGAAGCCCTCCATGCAGCAGGCTGTCATGGGTTCGGCTGCAGGCCTTTGTGGCTGGAGAGACAGCAGCTCCTCTGGAGGCTCTGGGTCAATGTGCACTCCCGTTCGAGGAAACGAGGCCTGGGGGGTGAGGTCCTTGCCCAGAATGGCAAGCAGCCTGCTCCTTTCCATGAGACGCACGTGTGGTGAGAGAGGCTTGGCAGCAGAGAAGAAGCAAGAGGGGCATCCAGGGAGGGGGTGTGCATGCAGCTCGGAGGCCCCAGATCTCCTGCTTCCCAACCCGGGAAGGCCGGCTATGCCCATCAGGCCCCATTCCCCAGTGCACAGCCAGCTTCTGGATCTGCCCTTTCCCAGCCATGCAAACACACATAGGCCGTACCCTGCGCCCTGCCGAGGGGGAAGCTTCGCTCCCCGGGTGGGCCGAATGGCACGACTGTGTGAGGGGAGAGACGGCCCCCGGAGGCCTTCAGGGAGCTGCCCCAGCAGAGCAGTGCTCAGGAGAAGGCACCCTTCTTTCTGCAGGCTGGAGGCACACTCCAGTCTCTGCCTGAGGCAGAGAGAGCTGAGCTCGGCGATCCCTGGCTGAAGGCAAAGCAGAGAGCTTTTCGGTGGAGCGGGGGCTCCACCTGCTAGCCGACAGGCATGGAAGGGGAAGCCTGGCTGCCACTGAGTTCCTGAGCAGGTGTCCAAGCTGGAGGCCCTCTGGCTCTACAAGCTCGAGAGTCCTGCCTAGGACTTGCCTCTGGCCACAGAGTGGGTGCCAAGGGCCTGTGGGCTGGAGGGTGCTCGGAAGCCACAGGGGAGGCTTTGGGCACCCAGTGCTCTGTGGGGGAAAACGCTGCAGGCCTGAGCCTCCAGGAACTCCTGCAGGGCCTGGGAGGGGGAAAGCTGTCCTTAGCAGAAGGCTCCCTGCCAAGGGCTGCAGGCCTTTGTGGCTGGCTCAGCTGCAGCTTCCTTGCAGGCTGCTGGTCCAGGGGCGTGTGTGCCCTGGTCCAGAGTGCTGTAGCAGGAGGTCCTAGCGAGGGGCGAGCAAGCCCCTTGTTCCCTTGGCAGAGACTGGGCTGTGCACACAGAGGCCTGCCAGCAGTGAAGACAGTGCGGGCAGCAAGGGGCTGTGGCAGGCAGCGCAGAGGTGGCAGGAGTCCTGCTAGAGAGTGGGCTCCTGACTGTTCTGTGCTCAGGCCCCAGTGGCCCCGTGCACACACAGCCTCTGGACCTGCAGCTTCCCAGCAGTGCAAGAGAGCCACAGGCAACACCCTGGGGCCTACTCGAATGAACTGTGCTCTGTCGAGGCCCTGCTGGCTGGCAGGGGCCTAGGCCAGCACAGGCCCTAGGGATGGCTTTGGCCTGCCGTCCACGCTCCTCACTCGGGCCGTTCTGCCTGTCAGACCCACACTCCCTGGAAGTGTGTTCCTGAGGCACTTGGACAGTTGGGGAAGCGGAGGCTCCCCCAGCATGGGAGGCCTGCCTAGCACACTGCTCTGGGTCCAAAGAGGAGGCCCTGCACCTCGGGCACCGGGGCTACGTTGACTGCACACAGGAGACACTTGGCACACACAGTGTTTCCCCATGGAAAGCGGGGTGCCGGGGAGCACCCGCCTGGGATGCATGGCACCTCTCCCATAGAAGCCCTCCATGCAGCAGGCTGTCATGGGTTCGGCTGCAGGCCTTTGTGGCTGGAGAGACAGCAGCTCCTCTGGAGGCTCTGGGTCAATGTGCACTCCCGTTCGAGGAAACGAGGCCTGGGGGGTGAGGTCCTTGCCCAGAATGGCAAGCAGCCTGCTCCTTTCCATGAGACGCACGTGTGGTGAGAGAGGCTTGGCAGCAGAGAAGAAGCAAGAGGGGCATCCAGGGAGGGGGTGTGCATGCAGCTCGGAGGCCCCAGATCTCCTGCTTCCCAACCCGGGAAGGCCGGCTATGCCCATCAGGCCCCATTCCCCAGTGCACAGCCAGCTTCTGGATCTGCCCTTTCCCAGCCATGCAAACACACATAGGCCGTACCCTGCGCCCTGCCGAGGGGGAAGCTTCGCTCCCCGGGTGGGCCGAATGGCACGACTGTGTGAGGGGAGAGATGGCCCCCGGAGGCCTTCAGGGAGCTGCCCCAGCAGAGCAGTGCTCAGGAGAAGGCACCCTTCTTTCTGCAGGCTGGAGGCACACTCGAGTCTCTGCCTGAGGCAGAGAGAGCTGAGCTCGGCGATCCCTGGCTGAAGGCAAAGCAGAGAGCTTTTCGGTGGAGCGGGGGCTCCACCTGCTAGCCGACAGGCATGGAAGGGGAAGCCTGGCTGCCACTGAGTTCCTGAGCAGGTGTCCAAGCTGGAGGCCCTCTGGCTCTACAAGCTCGAGAGTCCTGCCTAGGACTTGCCTCTGGCCACAGAGTGGGTGCCAAGGGCCTGTGGGCTGGAGGGTGCTCGGAAGCCACAGGGGAGGCTTTGGGCACCCAGTGCTCTGTGGGGGAAAACGCTGCAGGCCTGAGCCTCCAGGAACTCCTGCAGGGCCTGGGAGGGGGAAAGCTGTCCTTAGCAGAAGGCTCCCTGCCAAGGGCTGCAGGCCTTTGTGGCTGGCTCAGCTGCAGCTTCCTTGCAGGCTGCTGGTCCAGGGGCGTGTGTGCCCTGGTCCAGAGTGCTGTAGCAGGAGGTCCTAGCGAGGGGCGAGCAAGCCCCTTGTTCCCTTGGCAGAGACTGGGCTGTGCACACAGAGGCCTGCCAGCAGTGAAGACAGTGCGGGCAGCAAGGGGCTGTGGCAGGCAGCGCAGAGGTGGCAGGAGTCCTGCTAGAGAGTGGGCTCCTGACTGTTCTGTGCTCAGGCCCCAGTGGCCCCGTGCACACACAGCCTCTGGACCTGCAGCTTCCCAGCAGTGCAAGAGAGCCACAGGCAACACCCTGGGGCCTACTCGAATGAACTGTGCTCTGTCGAGGCCCTGCTGGCTGGCAGGGGCCTAGGCCAGCACAGGCCCTAGGGATGGCTTTGGCCTGCCGTCCACGCTCCTCACTCGGGCCGTTCTGCCTGTCAGACCCACACTCCCTGGAAGTGTGTTCCTGAGGCACTTGGACAGTTGGGGAAGCGGAGGCTCCCCCAGCATGGGAGGCCTGCCTAGCACACTGCTCTGGGTCCAAAGAGGAGGCCCTGCACCTCGGGCACCGGGGCTACGTTGACTGCACACAGGAGACACTTGGCACACACAGTGTTTCCCCATGGAAAGCGGGGTGCCGGGGAGCACCCGCCTGGGATGCATGGCACCTCTCCCATAGAAGCCCTCCATGCAGCAGGCTGTCATGGGTTCGGCTGCAGGCCTTTGTGGCTGGAGAGACAGCAGCTCCTCTGGAGGCTCTGGGTCAATGTGCACTCCCGTTCGAGGAAACGAGGCCTGGGGGGTGAGGTCCTTGCCCAGAATGGCAAGCAGCCTGCTCCTTTCCATGAGACGCACGTGTGGTGAGAGAGGCTTGGCAGCAGAGAAGAAGCAAGAGGGGCATCCAGGGAGGGGGTGTGCATGCAGCTCGGAGGCCCCAGATCTCCTGCTTCCCAACCCGGGAAGGCCGGCTATGCCCATCAGGCCCCATTCCCCAGTGCACAGCCAGCTTCTGGATCTGCCCTTTCCCAGCCATGCAAACACACATAGGCCGTACCCTGCGCCCTGCCGAGGGGGAAGCTTCGCTCCCCGGGTGGGCCGAATGGCACGACTGTGTGAGGGGAGAGATGGCCCCCGGAGGCCTTCAGGGAGCTGCCCCAGCAGAGCAGTGCTCAGGAGAAGGCACCCTTCTTTCTGCAGGCTGGAGGCACACTCGAGTCTCTGCCTGAGGCAGAGAGAGCTGAGCTCGGCGATCCCTGGCTGAAGGCAAAGCAGAGAGCTTTTCGGTGGAGCGGGGGCTCCACCTGCTAGCCGACAGGCATGGAAGGGGAAGCCTGGCTGCCACTGAGTTCCTGAGCAGGTGTCCAAGCTGGAGGCCCTCTGGCTCTACAAGCTCGAGAGTCCTGCCTAGGACTTGCCTCTGGCCACAGAGTGGGTGCCAAGGGCCTGTGGGCTGGAGGGTGCTCGGAAGCCACAGGGGAGGCTTTGGGCACCCAGTGCTCTGTGGGGGAAAACGCTGCAGGCCTGAGCCTCCAGGAACTCCTGCAGGGCCTGGGAGGGGGAAAGCTGTCCTTAGCAGAAGGCTCCCTGCCAAGGGCTGCAGGCCTTTGTGGCTGGCTCAGCTGCAGCTTCCTTGCAGGCTGCTGGTCCAGGGGCGTGTGTGCCCTGGTCCAGAGTGCTGTAGCAGGAGGTCCTAGCGAGGGGCGAGCAAGCCCCTTGTTCCCTTGGCAGAGACTGGGCTGTGCACACAGAGGCCTGCCAGCAGTGAAGACAGTGCGGGCAGCAAGGGGGTGTGGCAGGCAGCGCAGAGGTGGCAGGAGTCCTGCTAGAGAGTGGGCTCCTGACTGTTCTGTGCTCAGGCCCCAGTGGCCCCGTGCACACACAGCCTCTGGACCTGCAGCTTCCCAGCAGTGCAAGAGAGCCACAGGCAACACCCTGGGGCCTACTCGAATGAACTGTGCTCTGTCGAGGCCCTGCTGGCTGGCAGGGGCCTAGGCCAGCACAGGCCCTAGGGATGGCTTTGGCCTGCCGTCCACGCTCCTCACTCGGGCCGTTCTGCCTGTCAGACCCACACTCCCTGGAAGTGTGTTCCTGAGGCACTTGGACAGTTGGGGAAGCGGAGGCTCCCCCAGCATGGGAGGCCTGCCTAGCACACTGCTCTGGGTCCAAAGAGGAGGCCCTGCACCTCGGGCACCGGGGCTACGTTGACTGCACACAGGAGACACTTGGCACACACAGTGTTTCCCCATGGAAAGCGGGGTGCCGGGGAGCACCCGCCTGGGATGCATGGCACCTCTCCCATAGAAGCCCTCCATGAAGCAGGCTGTCATGGGTTCGGCTGCAGGCCTTTGTGGCTGGAGAGACAGCAGCTCCTCTGGAGGCTCTGGGTCAATGTGCACTCCCGTTCGAGGAAACGAGGCCTGGGGGGTGAGGTCCTTGCCCAGAATGGCAAGCAGCCTGCTCCTTTCCATGAGACGCACGTGTGGTGAGAGAGGCTTGGCAGCAGAGAAGAAGCAAGAGGGGCATCCAGGGAGGGGGTGTGCATGCAGCTCGGAGGCCCCAGATCTCCTGCTTCCCAACCCGGGAAGGCCGGCTATGCCCATCAGGCCCCATTCCCCAGTGCACAGCCAGCTTCTGGATCTGCCCTTTCCCAGCCATGCAAACACACATAGGCCGTACCCTGCGCCCTGCCGAGGGGGAAGCTTCGCTCCCCGGGTGGGCCGAATGGCACGACTGTGTGAGGGGAGAGACGGCCCCCGGAGGCCTTCAGGGAGCTGCCCCAGCAGAGCAGTGCTCAGGAGAAGGCACCCTTCTTTCTGCAGGCTGGAGGCACACTCCAGTCTCTGCCTGAGGCAGAGAGAGCTGAGCTCGGCGATCCCTGGCTGAAGGCAAAGCAGAGAGCTTTTCGGTGGAGCGGGGGCTCCACCTGCTAGCCGACAGGCATGGAAGGGGAAGCCTGGCTGCCACTGAGTTCCTGAGCAGGTGTCCAAGCTGGAGGCCCTCTGGCTCTACAAGCTCGAGAGTCCTGCCTAGGACTTGCCTCTGGCCACAGAGTGGGTGCCAAGGGCCTGTGGGCTGGAGGGTGCTCGGAAGCCACAGGGGAGGCTTTGGGCACCCAGTGCTCTGTGGGGGAAAACGCTGCAGGCCTGAGCCTCCAGGAACTCCTGCAGGGCCTGGGAGGGGGAAAGCTGTCCTTAGCAGAAGGCTCCCTGCCAAGGGCTGCAGGCCTTTGTGGCTGGCTCAGCTGCAGCTTCCTTGCAGGCTGCTGGTCCAGGGGCGTGTGTGCCCTGGTCCAGAGTGCTGTAGCAGGAGGTCCTAGCGAGGGGCGAGCAAGCCCCTTGTTCCCTTGGCAGAGACTGGGCTGTGCACACAGAGGCCTGCCAGCAGTGAAGACAGTGCGGGCAGCAAGGGGCTGTGGCAGGCAGCGCAGAGGTGGCAGGAGTCCTGCTAGAGAGTGGGCTCCTGACTGTTCTGTGCTCAGGCCCCAGTGGCCCCGTGCACACACAGCCTCTGGACCTGCAGCTTCCCAGCAGTGCAAGAGAGCCACAGGCAACACCCTGGGGCCTACTCGAATGAACTGTGCTCTGTCGAGGCCCTGCTGGCTGGCAGGGGCCTAGGCCAGCACAGGCCCTAGGGATGGCTTTGGCCTGCCGTCCACGCTCCTCACTCGGGCCGTTCTGCCTGTCAGACCCACACTCCCTGGAAGTGTGTTCCTGAGGCACTTGGACAGTTGGGGAAGCGGAGGCTCCCCCAGCATGGGAGGCCTGCCTAGCACACTGCTCTGGGTCCAAAGAGGAGGCCCTGCACCTCGGGCACCGGGGCTACGTTGACTGCACACAGGAGACACTTGGCACACACAGTGTTTCCCCATGGAAAGCGGGGTGCCGGGGAGCACCCGCCTGGGATGCATGGCACCTCTCCCATAGAAGCCCTCCATGCAGCAGGCTGTCATGGGTTCGGCTGCAGGCCTTTGTGGCTGGAGAGACAGCAGCTCCTCTGGAGGCTCTGGGTCAATGTGCACTCCCGTTCGAGGAAACGAGGCCTGGGGGGTGAGGTCCTTGCCCAGAATGGCAAGCAGCCTGCTCCTTTCCATGAGACGCACGTGTGGTGAGAGAGGCTTGGCAGCAGAGAAGAAGCAAGAGGGGCATCCAGGGAGGGGGTGTGCATGCAGCTCGGAGGCCCCAGATCTCCTGCTTCCCAACCCGGGAAGGCCGGCTATGCCCATCAGGCCCCATTCCCCAGTGCACAGCCAGCTTCTGGATCTGCCCTTTCCCAGCCATGCAAACACACATAGGCCGTACCCTGCGCCCTGCCGAGGGGGAAGCTTCGCTCCCCGGGTGGGCCGAATGGCACGACTGTGTGAGGGGAGAGACGGCCCCCGGAGGCCTTCAGGGAGCTGCCCCAGCAGAGCAGTGCTCAGGAGAAGGCACCCTTCTTTCTGCAGGCTGGAGGCACACTCGAGTCTCTGCCTGAGGCAGAGAGAGCTGAGCTCGGCGATCCCTGGCTGAAGGCAAAGCAGAGAGCTTTTCGGTGGAGCGGGGGCTCCACCTGCTAGCCGACAGGCATGGAAGGGGAAGCCTGGCTGCCACTGAGTTCCTGAGCAGGTGTCCAAGCTGGAGGCCCTCTGGCTCTACAAGCTCGAGAGTCCTGCCTAGGACTTGCCTCTGGCCACAGAGTGGGTGCCAAGGGCCTGTGGGCTGGAGGGTGCTCGGAAGCCACAGGGGAGGCTTTGGGCACCCAGTGCTCTGTGGGGGAAAACGCTGCAGGCCTGAGCCTCCAGGAACTCCTGCAGGGCCTGGGAGGGGGAAAGCTGTCCTTAGCAGAAGGCTCCCTGCCAAGGGCTGCAGGCCTTTGTGGCTGGCTCAGCTGCAGCTTCCTTGCAGGCTGCTGGTCCAGGGGCGTGTGTGCCCTGGTCCAGAGTGCTGTAGCAGGAGGTCCTAGCGAGGGGCGAGCAAGCCCCTTGTTCCCTTGGCAGAGACTGGGCTGTGCACACAGAGGCCTGCCAGCAGTGAAGACAGTGCGGGCAGCAAGGGGGTGTGGCAGGCAGCGCAGAGGTGGCAGGAGTCCTGCTAGAGAGTGGGCTCCTGACTGTTCTGTGCTCAGGCCCCAGTGGCCCCGTGCACACACAGCCTCTGGACCTGCAGCTTCCCAGCAGTGCAAGAGAGCCACAGGCAACACCCTGGGGCCTACTCGAATGAACTGTGCTCTGTCGAGGCCCTGCTGGCTGGCAGGGGCCTAGGCCAGCACAGGCCCTAGGGATGGCTTTGGCCTGCCGTCCACGCTCCTCACTCGGGCCGTTCTGCCTGTCAGACCCACACTCCCTGGAAGTGTGTTCCTGAGGCACTTGGACAGTTGGGGAAGCGGAGGCTCCCCCAGCATGGGAGGCCTGCCTAGCACACTGCTCTGGGTCCAAAGAGGAGGCCCTGCACCTCGGGCACCGGGGCTACGTTGACTGCACACAGGAGACACTTGGCACACACAGTGTTTCCCCATGGAAAGCGGGGTGCCGGGGAGCACCCGCCTGGGATGCATGGCACCTCTCCCATAGAAGCCCTCCATGCAGCAGGCTGTCATGGGTTCGGCTGCAGGCCTTTGTGGCTGGAGAGACAGCAGCTCCTCTGGAGGCTCTGGGTCAATGTGCACTCCCGTTCGAGGAAACGAGGCCTGGGGGGTGAGGTCCTTGCCCAGAATGGCAAGCAGCCTGCTCCTTTCCATGAGACGCACGTGTGGTGAGAGAGGCTTGGCAGCAGAGAAGAAGCAAGAGGGGCATCCAGGGAGGGGGTGTGCATGCAGCTCGGAGGCCCCAGATCTCCTGCTTCCCAACCCGGGAAGGCCGGCTATGCCCATCAGGCCCCATTCCCCAGTGCACAGCCAGCTTCTGGATCTGCCCTTTCCCAGCCATGCAAACACACATAGGCCGTACCCTGCGCCCTGCCGAGGGGGAAGCTTCGCTCCCCGGGTGGGCCGAATGGCACGACTGTGTGAGGGGAGAGACGGCCCCCGGAGGCCTTCAGGGAGCTGCCCCAGCAGAGCAGTGCTCAGGAGAAGGCACCCTTCTTTCTGCAGGCTGGAGGCACACTCGAGTCTCTGCCTGAGGCAGAGAGAGCTGAGCTCGGCGATCCCTGGCTGAAGGCAAAGCAGAGAGCTTTTCGGTGGAGCGGGGGCTCCACCTGCTAGCCGACAGGCATGGAAGGGGAAGCCTGGCTGCCACTGAGTTCCTGAGCAGGTGTCCAAGCTGGAGGCCCTCTGGCTCTACAAGCTCGAGAGTCCTGCCTAGGACTTGCCTCTGGCCACAGAGTGGGTGCCAAGGGCCTGTGGGCTGGAGGGTGTTCGGAAGCCACAGGGGAGGCTTTGGGCACCCAGTGCTCTGTGGGGGAAAACGCTGCAGGCCTGAGCCTCCAGGAACTCCTGCAGGGCCTGGGAGGGGGAAAGCTGTCCTTAGCAGAAGGCTCCCTGCCAAGGGCTGCAGGCCTTTGTGGCTGGCTCAGCTGCAGCTTCCTTGCAGGCTGCTGGTCCAGGGGCGTGTGTGCCCTGGTCCAGAGTGCTGTAGCAGGAGGTCCTAGCGAGGGGCGAGCAAGCCCCTTGTTCCCTTGGCAGAGACTGGGCTGTGCACACAGAGGCCTGCCAGCAGTGAAGACAGTGCGGGCAGCAAGGGGCTGTGGCAGGCAGCGCAGAGGTGGCAGGAGTCCTGCTAGAGAGTGGGCTCCTGACTGTTCTGTGCTCAGGCCCCAGTGGCCCCGTGCACACACAGCCTCTGGACCTGCAGCTTCCCAGCAGTGCAAGAGAGCCACAGGCAACACCCTGGGGCCTACTCGAATGAACTGTGCTCTGCCGAGGCCCTGCTGGCTGGCAGGGGCCTAGGCCAGCACAGGCCCTAGGGATGGCTTTGGCCTGCCGTCCACGCTCCTCACTCGGGCCGTTCTGCCTGTCAGACCCACACTCCCTGGAAGTGTGTTCCTGAGGCACTTGGACAGTTGGGGAAGCGGAGGCTCCCCCAGCATGGGAGGCCTGCCTAGCACACTGCTCTGGGTCCAAAGAGGAGGCCCTGCACCTCGGGCACCGGGGCTACGTTGACTGCACACAGGAGACACTTGGCACACACAGTGTTTCCCCATGGAAAGCGGGGTGCCGGGGAGCACCCGCCTGGGATGCATGGCACCTCTCCCATAGAAGCCCTCCATGCAGCAGGCTGTCATGGGTTCGGCTGCAGGCCTTTGTGGCTGGAGAGACAGCAGCTGCTCTGGAGGCTCTGGGTCAATGTGCACTCCCGTTCGAGGAAACGAGGCCTGGGGGGTGAGGTCCTTGCCCAGAATGGCAAGCAGCCTGCTCCTTTCCATGAGACGCACGTGTGGTGAGAGAGGCTTGGCAGCAGAGAAGAAGCAAGAGGGGCATCCAGGGAGGGGGTGTGCATGCAGCTCGGAGGCCCCAGATCTCCTGCTTCCCAACCCGGGAAGGCCGGCTATGCCCATCAGGCCCCATTCCCCAGTGCACAGCCAGCTTCTGGATCTGCCCTTTCCCAGCCATGCAAACACACATAGGCCGTACCCTGCGCCCTGCCGAGGGGGAAGCTTCGCTCCCCGGGTGGGCCGAATGGCACGACTGTGTGAGGGGAGAGACGGCCCCCGGAGGCCTTCAGGGAGCTGCCCCAGCAGAGCAGTGCTCAGGAGAAGGCACCCTTCTTTCTGCAGGCTGGAGGCACACTCGAGTCTCTGCCTGAGGCAGAGAGAGCTGAGCTCGGCGATCCCTGGCTGAAGGCAAAGCAGAGAGCTTTTCGGTGGAGCGGGGGCTCCACCTGCTAGCCGACAGGCATGGAAGGGGAAGCCTGGCTGCCACTGAGTTCCTGAGCAGGTGTCCAAGCTGGAGGCCCTCTGGCTCTACAAGCTCGAGAGTCCTGCCTAGGACTTGCCTCTGGCCACAGAGTGGGTGCCAAGGGCCTGTGGGCTGGAGGGTGCTCGGAAGCCACAGGGGAGGCTTTGGGCACCCAGTGCTCTGTGGGGGAAAACGCTGCAGGCCTGAGCCTCCAGGAACTCCTGCAGGGCCTGGGAGGGGGAAAACTGTCCTTAGCAGAAGGCTCCCTGCCAAGGGCTGCAGGCCTTTGTGGCTGGCTCAGCTGCAGCTTCCTTGCAGGCTGCTGGTCCAGGGGCGTGTGTGCCCTGGTCCAGAGTGCTGTAGCAGGAGGTCCTAGCGAGGGGCGAGCAAGCCCCTTGTTCCCTTGGCAGAGACTGGGCTGTGCACACAGAGGCCTGCCAGCAGTGAAGACAGTGCGGGCAGCAAGGGGCTGTGGCAGGCAGCGCAGAGGTGGCAGGAGTCCTGCTAGAGAGTGGGCTCCTGACTGTTCTGTGCTCAGGCCCCAGTGGCCCCGTGCACACACAGCCTCTGGACCTGCAGCTTCCCAGCAGTGCAAGAGAGCCACAGGCAACACCCTGGGGCCTACTCGAATGAACTGTGCTCTGTCGAGGCCCTGCTGGCTGGCAGGGGCCTAGGCCAGCACAGGCCCTAGGGATGGCTTTGGCCTGCCGTCCACGCTCCTCACTCGGGCCGTTCTGCCTGTCAGACCCACACTCCCTGGAAGTGTGTTCCTGAGGCACTTGGACAGTTGGGGAAGCGGAGGCTCCCCCAGCATGGGAGGCCTGCCTAGCACACTGCTCTGGGTCCAAAGAGGAGGCCCTGCACCTCGGGCACCGGGGCTACGTTGACTGCACACAGGAGACACTTGGCACACACAGTGTTTCCCCATGGAAAGCGGGGTGCCGGGGAGCACCCGCCTGGGATGCATGGCACCTCTCCCATAGAAGCCCTCCATGCAGCAGGCTGTCATGGGTTCGGCTGCAGGCCTTTGTGGCTGGAGAGACAGCAGCTGCTCTGGAGGCTCTGGGTCAATGTGCACTCCCGTTCGAGGAAACGAGGCCTGGGGGGTGAGGTCCTTGCCCAGAATGGCAAGCAGCCTGCTCCTTTCCATGAGACGCACGTGTGGTGAGAGAGGCTTGGCAGCAGAGAAGAAGCAAGAGGGGCATCCAGGGAGGGGGTGTGCATGCAGCTCGGAGGCCCCAGATCTCCTGCTTCCCAACCCGGGAAGGCCGGCTATGCCCATCAGGCCCCATTCCCCAGTGCACAGCCAGCTTCTGGATCTGCCCTTTCCCAGCCATGCAAACACACATAGGCCGTACCCTGCGCCCTGCCGAGGGGGAAGCTTCGCTCCCCGGGTGGGCCGAATGGCACGACTGTGTGAGGGGAGAGACGGCCCCCGGAGGCCTTCAGGGAGCTGCCCCAGCAGAGCAGTGCTCAGGAGAAGGCACCCTTCTTTCTGCAGGCTGGAGGCACACTCGAGTCTCTGCCTGAGGCAGAGAGAGCTGAGCTCGGCGATCCCTGGCTGAAGGCAAAGCAGAGAGCTTTTCGGTGGAGCGGGGGCTCCACCTGCTAGCCGACAGGCATGGAAGGGGAAGCCTGGCTGCCACTGAGTTCCTGAGCAGGTGTCCAAGCTGGAGGCCCTCTGGCTCTACAAGCTCGAGAGTCCTGCCTAGGACTTGCCTCTGGCCACAGAGTGGGTGCCAAGGGCCTGTGGGCTGGAGGGTGCTCGGAAGCCACAGGGGAGGCTTTGGGCACCCAGTGCTCTGTGGGGGAAAACGCTGCAGGCCTGAGCCTCCAGGAACTCCTGCAGGGCCTGGGAGGGGGAAAACTGTCCTTAGCAGAAGGCTCCCTGCCAAGGGCTGCAGGCCTTTGTGGCTGGCTCAGCTGCAGCTTCCTTGCAGGCTGCTGGTCCAGGGGCGTGTGTGCCCTGGTCCAGAGTGCTGTAGCAGGAGGTCCTAGCGAGGGGCGAGCAAGCCCCTTGTTCCCTTGGCAGAGACTGGGCTGTGCACACAGAGGCCTGCCAGCAGTGAAGACAGTGCGGGCAGCAAGGGGCTGTGGCAGGCAGCGCAGAGGTGGCAGGAGTCCTGCTAGAGAGTGGGCTCCTGACTGTTCTGTGCTCAGGCCCCAGTGGCCCCGTGCACACACAGCCTCTGGACCTGCAGCTTCCCAGCAGTGCAAGAGAGCCACAGGCAACACCCTGGGGCCTACTCGAATGAACTGTGCTCTGTCGAGGCCCTGCTGGCTGGCAGGGGCCTAGGCCAGCACAGGCCCTAGGGATGGCTTTGGCCTGCCGTCCACGCTCCTCACTCGGGCCGTTCTGC
The DNA here is from genome assembly GCF_030028045.1 of Hippopotamus amphibius kiboko. NCBI lineage: Eukaryota > Metazoa > Chordata > Mammalia > Artiodactyla > Hippopotamidae > Hippopotamus > Hippopotamus amphibius. Next base: position 17,476 of record NW_026648322.1, read on the forward strand.
CTGTCAGACCCACACTCCCTGGAAGTGTGTTCCTGAGGCACTTGGACAGTTGGGGAAGCGGAGGCTCCCCCAGCATGGGAGGCCTGCCTAGCACACTGCTCTGGGTCCAAAGAGGAGGCCCTGCACCTCGGGCACCGGGGCTACGTTGACTGCACACAGGAGACACTTGGCACACACAGTGTTTCCCCATGGAAAGCGGGGTGCCGGGGAGCACCCGCCTGGGATGCATGGCACCTCTCCCATAGAAGCCCTCCATGCAGCAGGCTGTCATGGGTTCGGCTGCAGGCCTTTGTGGCTGGAGAGACAGCAGCTGCTCTGGAGGCTCTGGGTCAATGTGCACTCCCGTTCGAGGAAACGAGGCCTGGGGGGTGAGGTCCTTGCCCAGAATGGCAAGCAGCCTGCTCCTTTCCATGAGACGCACGTGTGGTGAGAGAGGCTTGGCAGCAGAGAAGAAGCAAGAGGGGCATCCAGGGAGGGGGTGTGCATGCAGCTCGGAGGCCCCAGATCTCCTGCTTCCCAACCCGGGAAGGCCGGCTATGCCCATCAGGCCCCATTCCCCAGTGCACAGCCAGCTTCTGGATCTGCCCTTTCCCAGCCATGCAAACACACATAGGCCGTACCCTGCGCCCTGCCGAGGGGGAAGCTTCGCTCCCCGGGTGGGCCGAATGGCACGACTGTGTGAGGGGAGAGACGGCCCCCGGAGGCCTTCAGGGAGCTGCCCCAGCAGAGCAGTGCTCAGGAGAAGGCACCCTTCTTTCTGCAGGCTGGAGGCACACTCGAGTCTCTGCCTGAGGCAGAGAGAGCTGAGCTCGGCGATCCCTGGCTGAAGGCAAAGCAGAGAGCTTTTCGGTGGAGCGGGGGCTCCACCTGCTAGCCGACAGGCATGGAAGGGGAAGCCTGGCTGCCACTGAGTTCCTGAGCAGGTGTCCAAGCTGGAGGCCCTCTGGCTCTACAAGCTCGAGAGTCCTGCCTAGGACTTGCCTCTGGCCACAGAGTGGGTGCCAAGGGCCTGTGGGCTGGAGGGTGTTCGGAAGCCACAGGGGAGGCTTTGGGCACCCAGTGCTCTGTGGGGGAAAACGCTGCAGGCCTGAGCCTCCAGGAACTCCTGCAGGGCCTGGGAGGGGGAAAGCTGTCCTTAGCAGAAGGCTCCCTGCCAAGGGCTGCAGGCCTTTGTGGCTGGCTCAGCTGCAGCTTCCTTGCAGGCTGCTGGTCCAGGGGCGTGTGTGCCCTGGTCCAGAGTGCTGTAGCAGGAGGTCCTAGCGAGGGGCGAGCAAGCCCCTTGTTCCCTTGGCAGAGACTGGGCTGTGCACACAGAGGCCTGCCAGCAGTGAAGACAGTGCGGGCAGCAAGGGGCTGTGGCAGGCAGCGCAGAGGTGGCAGGAGTCCTGCTAGAGAGTGGGCTCCTGACTGTTCTGTGCTCAGGCCCCAGTGGCCCCGTGCACACACAGCCTCTGGACCTGCAGCTTCCCAGCAGTGCAAGAGAGCCACAGGCAACACCCTGGGGCCTACTCGAATGAACTGTGCTCTGTCGAGGCCCTGCTGGCTGGCAGGGGCCTAGGCCAGCACAGGCCCTAGGGATGGCTTTGGCCTGCCGTCCACGCTCCTCACTCGGGCCGTTCTGCCTGTCAGACCCACACTCCCTGGAAGTGTGTTCCTGAGGCACTTGGACAGTTGGGGAAGCGGAGGCTCCCCCAGCATGGGAGGCCTGCCTAGCACACTGCTCTGGGTCCAAAGAGGAGGCCCTGCACCTCGGGCACCGGGGCTACGTTGACTGCACACAGGAGACACTTGGCACACACAGTGTTTCCCCATGGAAAGCGGGGTGCCGGGGAGCACCCGCCTGGGATGCATGGCACCTCTCCCATAGAAGCCCTCCATGCAGCAGGCTGTCATGGGTTCGGCTGCAGGCCTTTGTGGCTGGAGAGACAGCAGCTGCTCTGGAGGCTCTGGGTCAATGTGCACTCCCGTTCGAGGAAACGAGGCCTGGGGGGTGAGGTCCTTGCCCAGAATGGCAAGCAGCCTGCTCCTTTCCATGAGACGCACGTGTGGTGAGAGAGGCTTGGCAGCAGAGAAGAAGCAAGAGGGGCATCCAGGGAGGGGGTGTGCATGCAGCTCGGAGGCCCCAGATCTCCTGCTTCCCAACCCGGGTAGGCCGGCTATGCCCATCAGGCCCCATTCCCCAGTGCACAGCCAGCTTCTGGATCTGCCCTTTCCCAGCCATGCAAACACACATAGGCCGTACCCTGCGCCCTGCCGAGGGGAAGCTTCGCTCCCCGGGTGGGCCGAATGGCACGACTGTGTGAGGGGAGAGACGGCCCCCGGAGGCCTTCAGGGAGCTGCCCCAGCAGAGCAGTGCTCAGGAGAAGGCACCCTTCTTTCTGCAGGCTGGAGGCACACTCGAGTCTCTGCCTGAGGCAGAGAGAGCTGAGCTCGGCGATCCCTGGCTGAAGGCAAAGCAGAGAGCTTTTCGGTGGAGCGGGGGCCTCCACCTGCTAGCCGACAGGCATGGAAGGGGAAGCCTGGCTGCCACTGAGTTCCTGAGCAGGTGTCCAAGCTGGAGGCCCTCTGGCTCTACAAGCTCGAGAGTCCTGCCTAGGACTTGCCTCTGGCCACAGAGTGGGTGCCAAGGGCCTGTGGGCTGGAGGGTGCTCGGAAGCCACAGGGGAGGCTTTGGGCACCCAGTGCTCTGTGGGGGAAAACGCTGCAGGCCTGAGCCTCCAGGAACTCCTGCAGGGCCTGGGAGGGGGAAAACTGTCCTTAGCAGAAGGCTCCCTGCCAAGGGCTGCAGGCCTTTGTGGCTGGCTCAGCTGCAGCTTCCTTGCAGGCTGCTGGTCCAGGGGCGTGTGTGCCCTGGTCCAGAGTGCTGTAGCAGGAGGTCCTAGCGAGGGGCGAGCAAGCCCCTTGTTCCCTTGGCAGAGACTGGGCTGTGCACACAGAGGCCTGCCAGCAGTGAAGACAGTGCGGGCAGCAAGGGGCTGTGGCAGGCAGCGCAGAGGTGGCAGGAGTCCTGCTAGAGAGTGGGCTCCTGACTGTTCTGTGCTCAGGCCCCAGTGGCCCCGTGCACACACAGCCTCTGGACCTGCAGCTTCCCAGCAGTGCAAGAGAGCCACAGGCAACACCCTGGGGCCTACTCGAATGAACTGTGCTCTGTCGAGGCCCTGCTGGCTGGCAGGGGCCTAGGCCAGCACAGGCCCTAGGGATGGCTTTGGCCTGCCGTCCACGCTCCTCACTCGGGCCGTTCTGCCTGTCAGACCCACACTCCCTGGAAGTGTGTTCCTGAGGCACTTGGACAGTTGGGGAAGCGGAGGCTCCCCCAGCATGGGAGGCCTGCCTAGCACACTGCTCTGGGTCCAAAGAGGAGGCCCTGCACCTCGGGCACCGGGGCTACGTTGACTGCACACAGGAGACACTTGGCACACACAGTGTTTCCCATGGAAAGCGGGGTGCCGGGGAGCACCCGCCTGGGATGCATGGCACCTCTCCCATAGAAGCCCTCCATGCAGCAGGCTGTCATGGGTTCGGCTGCAGGCCTTTGTGGCTGGAGAGACAGCAGCTGCTCTGGAGGCTCTGGGTCAATGTGCACTCCCGTTCGAGGAAACGAGGCCTGGGGGGTGAGGTCCTTGCCCAGAATGGCAAGCAGCCTGCTCCTTTCCATGAGACGCACGTGTGGTGAGAGAGGCTTGGCAGCAGAGAAGAAGCAAGAGGGGCATCCAGGGAGGGGGTGTGCATGCAGCTCGGAGGCCCCAGATCTCCTGCTTCCCAACCCGGGAAGGCCGGCTATGCCCATCAGGCCCCATTCCCCAGTGCACAGCCAGCTTCTGGATCTGCCCTTTCCCAGCCATGCAAACACACATAGGCCGTACCCTGCGCCCTGCCGAGGGGGAAGCTTCGCTCCCCGGGTGGGCCGAATGGCACGACTGTGTGAGGGGAGAGACGGCCCCCGGAGGCCTTCAGGGAGCTGCCCCAGCAGAGCAGTGCTCAGGAGAAGGCACCCTTCTTTCTGCAGGCTGGAGGCACACTCGAGTCTCTGCCTGAGGCAGAGAGAGCTGAGCTCGGCGATCCCTGGCTGAAGGCAAAGCAGAGAGCTTTTCGGTGGAGCGGGGGCTCCACCTGCTAGCCGACAGGCATGGAAGGGGAAGCCTGGCTGCCACTGAGTTCCTGAGCAGGTGTCCAAGCTGGAGGCCCTCTGGCTCTACAAGCTCGAGAGTCCTGCCTAGGACTTGCCTCTGGCCACAGAGTGGGTGCCAAGGGCCTGTGGGCTGGAGGGTGCTCGGAAGCCACAGGGGAGGCTTTGGGCACCCAGTGCTCTGTGGGGGAAAACGCTGCAGGCCTGAGCCTCCAGGAACTCCTGCAGGGCCTGGGAGGGGGAAAACTGTCCTTAGCAGAAGGCTCCCTGCCAAGGGCTGCAGGCCTTTGTGGCTGGCTCAGCTGCAGCTTCCTTGCAGGCTGCTGGTCCAGGGGCGTGTGTGCCCTGGTCCAGAGTGCTGTAGCAGGAGGTCCTAGCGAGGGGCGAGCAAGCCCCTTGTTCCCTTGGCAGAGACTGGGCTGTGCACACAGAGGCCTGCCAGCAGTGAAGACAGTGCGGGCAGCAAGGGGCTGTGGCAGGCAGCGCAGAGGTGGCAGGAGTCCTGCTAGAGAGTGGGCTCCTGACTGTTCTGTGCTCAGGCCCCAGTGGCCCCGTGCACACACAGCCTCTGGACCTGCAGCTTCCCAGCAGTGCAAGAGAGCCACAGGCAACACCCTGGGGCCTACTCGAATGAACTGGGCTCTGTCGAGGCCCTGCTGGCTGGCAGGGGCCTAGGCCAGCACAGGCCCTAGGGATGGCTTTGGCCTGCCGTCCACGCTCCTCACTCGGGCCGTTCTGCCTGTCAGACCCACACTCCCTGGAAGTGTGTTCCTGAGGCACTTGGACAGTTGGGGAAGCGGAGGCTCCCCCAGCATGGGAGGCCTGCCTAGCACACTGCTCTGGGTCCAAAGAGGAGGCCCTGCACCTCGGGCACCGGGGCTACGTTGACTGCACACAGGAGACACTTGGCACACACAGTGTTTCCCCATGGAAAGCGGGGTGCCGGGGAGCACCCGCCTGGGATGCATGGCACCTCTCCCATAGAAGCCCTCCATGCAGCAGGCTGTCATGGGTTCGGCTGCAGGCCTTTGTGGCTGGAGAGACAGCAGCTGCTCTGGAGGCTCTGGGTCAATGTGCACTCCCGTTCGAGGAAACGAGGCCTGGGGGGTGAGGTCCTTGCCCAGAATGGCAAGCAGCCTGCTCCTTTCCATGAGACGCACGTGTGGTGAGAGAGGCTTGGCAGCAGAGAAGAAGCAAGAGGGGCATCCAGGGAGGGGGTGTGCATGCAGCTCGGAGGCCCCAGATCTCCTGCTTCCCAACCCGGGAAGGCCGGCTATGCCCATCAGGCCCCATTCCCCAGTGCACAGCCAGCTTCTGGATCTGCCCTTTCCCAGCCATGCAAACACACATAGGCCGTACCCTGCGCCCTGCCGAGGGGGAAGCTTCGCTCCCCGGGTGGGCCGAATGGCACGACTGTGTGAGGGGAGAGACGGCCCCCGGAGGCCTTCAGGGAGCTGCCCCAGCAGAGCAGTGCTCAGGAGAAGGCACCCTTCTTTCTGCAGGCTGGAGGCACACTCGAGTCTCTGCCTGAGGCAGAGAGAGCTGAGCTCGGCGATCCCTGGCTGAAGGCAAAGCAGAGAGCTTTTCGGTGGAGCGGGGGCTCCACCTGCTAGCCGACAGGCATGGAAGGGGAAGCCTGGCTGCCACTGAGTTCCTGAGCAGGTGTCCAAGCTGGAGGCCCTCTGGCTCTACAAGCTCGAGAGTCCTGCCTAGGACTTGCCTCTGGCCACAGAGTGGGTGCCAAGGGCCTGTGGGCTGGAGGGTGCTCGGAAGCCACAGGGGAGGCTTTGGGCACCCAGTGCTCTGTGGGGGAAAACGCTGCAGGCCTGAGCCTCCAGGAGCTCCTGCAGGGCCTGGGAGGGGGAAAGCTGTCCTTAGCAGAAGGCTCCCTGCCAAGGGCTGCAGGCCTTTGTGGCTGGCTCAGCTGCAGCTTCCTTGCAGGCTGCTGGTCCAGGGGCGTGTGTGCCCTGGTCCAGAGTGCTGTAGCAGGAGGTCCTAGCGAGGGGCGAGCAAGCCCCTTGTTCCCTTGGCAGAGACTGGGCTGTGCACACAGAGGCCTGCCAGCAGTGAAGACAGTGCGGGCAGCAAGGGGCTGTGGCAGGCAGCGCAGAGGTGGCAGGAGTCCTGCTAGAGAGTGGGCTCCTGACTGTTCTGTGCTCAGGCCCCAGTGGCCCCGTGCACACACAGCCTCTGGACCTGCAGCTTCCCAGCAGTGCAAGAGAGCCACAGGCAACACCCTGGGGCCTACTCGAATGAACTGTGCTCTGTCGAGGCCCTGCTGGCTGGCAGGGGCCTAGGCCAGCACAGGCCCTAGGGATGGCTTTGGCCTGCCGTCCACGCTCCTCACTCGGGCCGTTCTGCCTGTCAGACCCACACTCCCTGGAAGTGTGTTCCTGAGGCACTTGGACAGTTGGGGAAGCGGAGGCTCCCCCAGCATGGGAGGCCTGCCTAGCACACTGCTCTGGGTCCAAAGAGGAGGCCCTGCACCTCGGGCACCGGGGCTACGTTGACTGCACACAGGAGACACTTGGCACACACAGTGTTTCCCCATGGAAAGCGGGGTGCCGGGGAGCACCCGCCTGGGATGCATGGCACCTCTCCCATAGAAGCCCTCCATGCAGCAGGCTGTCATGGGTTCGGCTGCAGGCCTTTGTGGCTGGAGAGACAGCAGCTCCTCTGGAGGCTCTGGGTCAATGTGCACTCCCGTTCGAGGAAACGAGGCCTGGGGGGTGAGGTCCTTGCCCAGAATGGCAAGCAGCCTGCTCCTTTCCATGAGACGCACGTGTGGTGAGAGAGGCTTGGCAGCAGAGAAGAAGCAAGAGGGGCATCCAGGGAGGGGGTGTGCATGCAGCTCGGAGGCCCCAGATCTCCTGCTTCCCAACCCGGGAAGGCCGGCTATGCCCATCAGGCCCCATTCCCCAGTGCACAGCCAGCTTCTGGATCTGCCCTTTCCCAGCCATGCAAACACACATAGGCCGTACCCTGCGCCCTGCCGAGGGGGAAGCTTCGCTCCCCGGGTGGGCCGAATGGCACGACTGTGTGAGGGGAGAGACGGCCCCCGGAGGCCTTCAGGGAGCTGCCCCAGCAGAGCAGTGCTCAGGAGAAGGCACCCTTCTTTCTGCAGGCTGGAGGCACACTCGAGTCTCTGCCTGAGGCAGAGAGAGCTGAGCTCGGCGATCCCTGGCTGAAGGCAAAGCAGAGAGCTTTTCGGTGGAGCGGGGGCTCCACCTGCTAGCCGACAGGCATGGAAGGGGAAGCCTGGCTGCCACTGAGTTCCTGAGCAGGTGTCCAAGCTGGAGGCCCTCTGGCTCTACAAGCTCGAGAGTCCTGCCTAGGACTTGCCTCTGGCCACAGAGTGGGTGCCAAGGGCCTGTGGGCTGGAGGGTGCTCGGAAGCCACAGGGGAGGCTTTGGGCACCCAGTGCTCTGTGGGGGAAAACGCTGCAGGCCTGAGCCTCCAGGAACTCCTGCAGGGCCTGGGAGGGGGAAAACTGTCCTTAGCAGAAGGCTCCCTGCCAAGGGCTGCAGGCCTTTGTGGCTGGCTCAGCTGCAGCTTCCTTGCAGGCTGCTGGTCCAGGGGCGTGTGTGCCCTGGTCCAGAGTGCTGTAGCAGGAGGTCCTAGCGAGGGGCGAGCAAGCCCCTTGTTCCCTTGGCAGAGACTGGGCTGTGCACACAGAGGCCTGCCAGCAGTGAAGACAGTGCGGGCAGCAAGGGGCTGTGGCAGGCAGCGCAGAGGTGGCAGGAGTCCTGCTAGAGAGTGGGCTCCTGACTGTTCTGTGCTCAGGCCCCAGTGGCCCCGTGCACACACAGCCTCTGGACCTGCAGCTTCCCAGCAGTGCAAGAGAGCCACAGGCAACACCCTGGGGCCTACTCGAATGAACTGTGCTCTGTCGAGGCCCTGCTGGCTGGCAGGGGCCTAGGCCAGCACAGGCCCTAGGGATGGCTTTGGCCTGCCGTCCACGCTCCTCACTCGGGCCGTTCTGCCTGTCAGACCCACACTCCCTGGAAGTGTGTTCCTGAGGCACTTGGACAGTTGGGGAAGCGGAGGCTCCCCCAGCATGGGAGGCCTGCCTAGCACACTGCTCTGGGTCCAAAGAGGAGGCCCTGCACCTCGGGCACCGGGGCTACGTTGACTGCACACAGGAGACACTTGGCACACACAGTGTTTCCCCATGGAAAGCGGGGTGCCGGGGAGCACCCGCCTGGGATGCATGGCACCTCTCCCATAGAAGCCCTCCATGCAGCAGGCTGTCATGGGTTCGGCTGCAGGCCTTTGTGGCTGGAGAGACAGCAGCTCCTCTGGAGGCTCTGGGTCAATGTGCACTCCCGTTCGAGGAAACGAGGCCTGGGGGGTGAGGTCCTTGCCCAGAATGGCAAGCAGCCTGCTCCTTTCCATGAGACGCACGTGTGGTGAGAGAGGCTTGGCAGCAGAGAAGAAGCAAGAGGGGCATCCAGGGAGGGGGTGTGCATGCAGCTCGGAGGCCCCAGATCTCCTGCTTCCCAACCCGGGAAGGCCGGCTATGCCCATCAGGCCCCATTCCCCAGTGCACAGCCAGCTTCTGGATCTGCCCTTTCCCAGCCATGCAAACACACATAGGCCGTACCCTGCGCCCTGCCGAGGGGGAAGCTTCGCTCCCCGGGTGGGCCGAATGGCACGACTGTGTGAGGGGAGAGACGGCCCCCGGAGGCCTTCAGGGAGCTGCCCCAGCAGAGCAGTGCTCAGGAGAAGGCACCCTTCTTTCTGCAGGCTGGAGGCACACTCGAGTCTCTGCCTGAGGCAGAGAGAGCTGAGCTCGGCGATCCCTGGCTGAAGGCAAAGCAGAGAGCTTTTCGGTGGAGCGGGGGCTCCACCTGCTAGCCGACAGGCATGGAAGGGGAAGCCTGGCTGCCACTGAGTTCCTGAGCAGGTGTCCAAGCTGGAGGCCCTCTGGCTCTACAAGCTCGAGAGTCCTGCCTAGGACTTGCCTCTGGCCACAGAGTGGGTGCCAAGGGCCTGTGGGCTGGAGGGTGCTCGGAAGCCACAGGGGAGGCTTTGGGCACCCAGTGCTCTGTGGGGGAAAACGCTGCAGGCCTGAGCCTCCAGGAACTCCTGCAGGGCCTGGGAGGGGGAAAACTGTCCTTAGCAGAAGGCTCCCTGCCAAGGGCTGCAGGCCTTTGTGGCTGGCTCAGCTGCAGCTTCCTTGCAGGCTGCTGGTCCAGGGGCGTGTGTGCCCTGGTCCAGAGTGCTGTAGCAGGAGGTCCTAGCGAGGGGCGAGCAAGCCCCTTGTTCCCTTGGCAGAGACTGGGCTGTGCACACAGAGGCCTGCCAGCAGTGAAGACAGTGCGGGCAGCAAGGGGCTGTGGCAGGCAGCGCAGAGGTGGCAGGAGTCCTGCTAGAGAGTGGGCTCCTGACTGTTCTGTGCTCAGGCCCCAGTGGCCCCGTGCACACACAGCCTCTGGACCTGCAGCTTCCCAGCAGTGCAAGAGAGCCACAGGCAACACCCTGGGGCCTACTCGAATGAACTGTGCTCTGTCGAGGCCCTGCTGGCTGGCAGGGGCCTAGGCCAGCACAGGCCCTAGGGATGGCTTTGGCCTGCCGTCCACGCTCCTCACTCGGGCCGTTCTGCCTGTCAGACCCACACTCCCTGGAAGTGTGTTCCTGAGGCACTTGGACAGTTGGGGAAGCGGAGGCTCCCCCAGCATGGGAGGCCTGCCTAGCACACTGCTCTGGGTCCAAAGAGGAGGCCCTGCACCTCGGGCACCGGGGCTACGTTGACTGCACACAGGAGACACTTGGCACACACAGTGTTTCCCCATGGAAAGCGGGGTGCCGGGGAGCACCCGCCTGGGATGCATGGCACCTCTCCCATAGAAGCCCTCCATGCAGCAGGCTGTCATGGGTTCGGCTGCAGGCCTTTGTGGCTGGAGAGACAGCAGCTGCTCTGGAGGCTCTGGGTCAATGTGCACTCCCGTTCGAGGAAACGAGGCCTGGGGGGTGAGGTCCTTGCCCAGAATGGCAAGCAGCCTGCTCCTTTCCATGAGACGCACGTGTGGTGAGAGAGGCTTGGCAGCAGAGAAGAAGCAAGAGGGGCATCCAGGGAGGGGGTGTGCATGCAGCTCGGAGGCCCCAGATCTCCTGCTTCCCAACCCGGGAAGGCCGGCTATGCCCATCAGGCCCCATTCCCCAGTGCACAGCCAGCTTCTGGATCTGCCCTTTCCCAGCCATGCAAACACACATAGGCCGTACCCTGCGCCCTGCCGAGGGGGAAGCTTCGCTCCCCGGGTGGGCCGAATGGCACGACTGTGTGAGGGGAGAGACGGCCCCCGGAGGCCTTCAGGGAGCTGCCCCAGCAGAGCAGTGCTCAGGAGAAGGCACCCTTCTTTCTGCAGGCTGGAGGCACACTCGAGTCTCTGCCTGAGGCAGAGAGAGCTGAGCTCGGCGATCCCTGGCTGAAGGCAAAGCAGAGAGCTTTTCGGTGGAGCGGGGGCTCCACCTGCTAGCCGACAGGCATGGAAGGGGAAGCCTGGCTGCCACTGAGTTCCTGAGCAGGTGTCCAAGCTGGAGGCCCTCTGGCTCTACAAGCTCGAGAGTCCTGCCTAGGACTTGCCTCTGGCCACAGAGTGGGTGCCAAGGGCCTGTGGGCTGGAGGGTGCTCGGAAGCCACAGGGGAGGCTTTGGGCACCCAGTGCTCTGTGGGGGAAAACGCTGCAGGCCTGAGCCTCCAGGAACTCCTGCAGGGCCTGGGAGGGGGAAAGCTGTCCTTAGCAGAAGGCTCCCTGCCAAGGGCTGCAGGCCTTTGTGGCTGGCTCAGCTGCAGCTTCCTTGCAGGCTGCTGGTCCAGGGGCGTGTGTGCCCTGGTCCAGAGTGCTGTAGCAGGAGGTCCTAGCGAGGGGCGAGCAAGCCCCTTGTTCCCTTGGCAGAGACTGGGCTGTGCACACAGAGGCCTGCCAGCAGTGAAGACAGTGCGGGCAGCAAGGGGCTGTGGCAGGCAGCGCAGAGGTGGCAGGAGTCCTGCTAGAGAGTGGGCTCCTGACTGTTCTGTGCTCAGGCCCCAGTGGCCCCGTGCACACACAGCCTCTGGACCTGCAGCTTCCCAGCAGTGCAAGAGAGCCACAGGCAACACCCTGGGGCCTACTCGAATGAACTGTGCTCTGTCGAGGCCCTGCTGGCTGGCAGGGGCCTAGGCCAGCACAGGCCCTAGGGATGGCTTTGGCCTGCCGTCCACGCTCCTCACTCGGGCCGTTCTGCCTGTCAGACCCACACTCCCTGGAAGTGTGTTCCTGAGGCACTTGGACAGTTGGGGAAGCGGAGGCTCCCCCAGCATGGGAGGCCTGCCTAGCACACTGCTCTGGGTCCAAAGAGGAGGCCCTGCACCTCGGGCACCGGGGCTACGTTGACTGCACACAGGAGACACTTGGCACACACAGTGTTTCCCCATGGAAAGCGGGGTGCCGGGGAGCACCCGCCTGGGATGCATGGCACCTCTCCCATAGAAGCCCTCCATGCAGCAGGCTGTCATGGGTTCGGCTGCAGGCCTTTGTGGCTGGAGAGACAGCAGCTCCTCTGGAGGCTCTGGGTCAATGTGCACTCCCGTTCGAGGAAACGAGGCCTGGGGGGTGAGGTCCTTGCCCAGAATGGCAAGCAGCCTGCTCCTTTCCATGAGACGCACGTGTGGTGAGAGAGGCTTGGCAGCAGAGAAGAAGCAAGAGGGGCATCCAGGGAGGGGGTGTGCATGCAGCTCGGAGGCCCCAGATCTCCTGCTTCCCAACCCGGGAAGGCCGGCTATGCCCATCAGGCCCCATTCCCCAGTGCACAGCCAGCTTCTGGATCTGCCCTTTCCCAGCCATGCAAACACACATAGGCCGTACCCTGCGCCCTGCCGAGGGGGAAGCTTCGCTCCCCGGGTGGGCCGAATGGCACGACTGTGTGAGGGGAGAGACGGCCCCCGGAGGCCTTCAGGGAGCTGCCCCAGCAGAGCAGTGCTCAGGAGAAGGCACCCTTCTTTCTGCAGGCTGGAGGCACACTCGAGTCTCTGCCTGAGGCAGAGAGAGCTGAGCTCGGCGATCCCTGGCTGAAGGCAAAGCAGAGAGCTTTTCGGTGGAGCGGGGGCTCCACCTGCTAGCCGACAGGCATGGAAGGGGAAGCCTGGCTGCCACTGAGTTCCTGAGCAGGTGTCCAAGCTGGAGGCCCTCTGGCTCTACAAGCTCGAGAGTCCTGCCTAGGACTTGCCTCTGGCCACAGAGTGGGTGCCAAGGGCCTGTGGGCTGGAGGGTGCTCGGAAGCCACAGGGGAGGCTTTGGGCACCCAGTGCTCTGTGGGGGAAAACGCTGCAGGCCTGAGCCTCCAGGAACTCCTGCAGGGCCTGGGAGGGGGAAAACTGTCCTTAGCAGAAGGCTCCCTGCCAAGGGCTGCAGGCCTTTGTGGCTGGCTCAGCTGCAGCTTCCTTGCAGGCTGCTGGTCCAGGGGCGTGTGTGCCCTGGTCCAGAGTGCTGTAGCAGGAGGTCCTAGCGAGGGGCGAGCAAGCCCCTTGTTCCCTTGGCAGAGACTGGGCTGTGCACACAGAGGCCTGCCAGCAGTGAAGACAGTGCGGGCAGCAAGGGGCTGTGGCAGGCAGCGCAGAGGTGGCAGGAGTCCTGCTAGAGAGTGGGCTCCTGACTGTTCTGTGCTCAGGCCCCAGTGGCCCCGTGCACACACAGCCTCTGGACCTGCAGCTTCCCAGCAGTGCAAGAGAGCCACAGGCAACACCCTGGGGCCTACTCGAATGAACTGTGCTCTGTCGAGGCCCTGCTGGCTGGCAGGGGCCTAGGCCAGCACAGGCCCTAGGGATGGCTTTGGCCTGCCGTCCACGCTCCTCACTCGGGCCGTTCTGCCTGTCAGACCCACACTCCCTGGAAGTGTGTTCCTGAGGCACTTGGACAGTTGGGGAAGCGGAGGCTCCCCCAGCATGGGAGGCCTGCCTAGCACACTGCTCTGGGTCCAAAGAGGAGGCCCTGCACCTCGGGCACCGGGGCTACGTTGACTGCACACAGGAGACACTTGGCACACACAGTGTTTCCCCATGGAAAGCGGGGTGCCGGGGAGCACCCGCCTGGGATGCATGGCACCTCTCCCATAGAAGCCCTCCATGCAGCAGGCTGTCATGGGTTCGGCTGCAGGCCTTTGTGGCTGGAGAGACAGCAGCTGCTCTGGAGGCTCTGGGTCAATGTGCACTCCCGTTCGAGGAAACGAGGCCTGGGGGGTGAGGTCCTTGCCCAGAATGGCAAGCAGCCTGCTCCTTTCCATGAGACGCACGTGTGGTGAGAGAGGCTTGGCAGCAGAGAAGAAGCAAGAGGGGCATCCAGGGAGGGGGTGTGCATGCAGCTCGGAGGCCCCAGATCTCCTGCTTCCCAACCCGGGAAGGCCGGCTATGCCCATCAGGCCCCATTCCCCAGTGCACAGCCAGCTTCTGGATCTGCCCTTTCCCAGCCATGCAAACACACATAGGCCGTACCCTGCGCCCTGCCGAGGGGGAAGCTTCGCTCCCCGGGTGGGCCGAATGGCACGACTGTGTGAGGGGAGAGACGGCCCCCGGAGGCCTTCAGGGAGCTGCCCCAGCAGAGCAGTGCTCAGGAGAAGGCACCCTTCTTTCTGCAGGCTGGAGGCACACTCGAGTCTCTGCCTGAGGCAGAGAGAGCTGAGCTCGGCGATCCCTGGCTGAAGGCAAAGCAGAGAGCTTTTCGGTGGAGCGGGGGCTCCACCTGCTAGCCGACAGGCATGGAAGGGGAAGCCTGGCTGCCACTGAGTTCCTGAGCAGGTGTCCAAGCTGGAGGCCCTCTGGCTCTACAAGCTCGAGAGTCCTGCCTAGGACTTGCCTCTGGCCACAGAGTGGGTGCCAAGGGCCTGTGGGCTGGAGGGTGCTCGGAAGCCACAGGGGAGGCTTTGGGCACCCAGTGCTCTGTGGGGGAAAACGCTGCAGGCCTGAGCCTCCAGGAACTCCTGCAGGGCCTGGGAGGGGGAAAGCTGTCCTTAGCAGAAGGCTCCCTGCCAAGGGCTGCAGGCCTTTGTGGCTGGCTCAGCTGCAGCTTCCTTGCAGGCTGCTGGTCCAGGGGCGTGTGTGCCCTGGTCCAGAGTGCTGTAGCAGGAGGTCCTAGCGAGGGGCGAGCAAGCCCCTTGTTCCCTTGGCAGAGACTGGGCTGTGCACACAGAGGCCTGCCAGCAGTGAAGACAGTGCGGGCAGCAAGGGGCTGTGGCAGGCAGCGCAGAGGTGGCAGGAGTCCTGCTAGAGAGTGGGCTCCTGACTGTTCTGTGCTCAGGCCCCAGTGGCCCCGTGCACACACAGCCTCTGGACCTGCAGCTTCCCAGCAGTGCAAGAGAGCCACAGGCAACACCCTGGGGCCTACTCGAATGAACTGTGCTCTGTCGAGGCCCTGCTGGCTGGCAGGGGCCTAGGCCAGCACAGGCCCTAGGGATGGCTTTGGCCTGCCGTCCACGCTCCTCACTCGGGCCGTTCTGCCTGTCAGACCCACACTCCCTGGAAGTGTGTTCCTGAGGCACTTGGACAGTTGGGGAAGCGGAGGCTCCCCCAGCATGGGAGGCCTGCCTAGCACACTGCTCTGGGTCCAAAGAGGAGGCCCTGCACCTCGGGCACCGGGGCTACGTTGACTGCACACAGGAGACACTTGGCACACACAGTGTTTCCCCATGGAAAGCGGGGTGCCGGGGAGCACCCGCCTGGGATGCATGGCACCTCTCCCATAGAAGCCCTCCATGCAGCAGGCTGTCATGGGTTCGGCTGCAGGCCTTTGTGGCTGGAGAGACAGCAGCTCCTCTGGAGGCTCTGGGTCAATGTGCACTCCCGTTCGAGGAAACGAGGCCTGGGGGGTGAGGTCCTTGCCCAGAATGGCAAGCAGCCTGCTCCTTTCCATGAGACGCACGTGTGGTGAGAGAGGCTTGGCAGCAGAGAAGAAGCAAGAGGGGCATCCAGGGAGGGGGTGTGCATGCAGCTCGGAGGCCCCAGATCTCCTGCTTCCCAACCCGGGAAGGCCGGCTATGCCCATCAGGCCCCATTCCCCAGTGCACAGCCAGCTTCTGGATCTGCCCTTTCCCAGCCATGCAAACACACATAGGCCGTACCCTGCGCCCTGCCGAGGGGGAAGCTTCGCTCCCCGGGTGGGCCGAATGGCACGACTGTGTGAGGGGAGAGATGGCCCCCGGAGGCCTTCAGGGAGCTGCCCCAGCAGAGCAGTGCTCAGGAGAAGGCACCCTTCTTTCTGCAGGCTGGAGGCACACTCGAGTCTCTGCCTGAGGCAGAGAGAGCTGAGCTCGGCGATCCCTGGCTGAAGGCAAAGCAGAGAGCTTTTCGGTGGAGCGGGGGCTCCACCTGCTAGCCGACAGGCATGGAAGGGGAAGCCTGGCTGCCACTGAGTTCCTGAGCAGGTGTCCAAGCTGGAGGCCCTCTGGCTCTACAAGCTCGAGAGTCCTGCCTAGGACTTGCCTCTGGCCACAGAGTGGGTGCCAAGGGCCTGTGGGCTGGAGGGTGCTCGGAAGCCACAGGGGAGGCTTTGGGCACCCAGTGCTCTGTGGGGGAAAACGCTGCAGGCCTGAGCCTCCAGGAACTCCTGCAGGGCCTGGGAGGGGGAAAGCTGTCCTTAGCAGAAGGCTCCCTGCCAAGGGCTGCAGGCCTTTGTGGCTGGCTCAGCTGCAGCTTCCTTGCAGGCTGCTGGTCCAGGGGCGTGTGTGCCCTGGTCCAGAGTGCTGTAGCAGGAGGTCCTAGCGAGGGGCGAGCAAGCCCCTTGTTCCCTTGGCAGAGACTGGGCTGTGCACACAGAGGCCTGCCAGCAGTGAAGACAGTGCGGGCAGCAAGGGGCTGTGGCAGGCAGCGCAGAGGTGGCAGGAGTCCTGCTAGAGAGTGGGCTCCTGACTGTTCTGTGCTCAGGCCCCAGTGGCCCCGTGCACACACAGCCTCTGGACCTGCAGCTTCCCAGCAGTGCAAGAGAGCCACAGGCAACACCCTGGGGCCTACTCGAATGAACTGTGCTCTGTCGAGGCCCTGCTGGCTGGCAGGGGCCTAGGCCAGCACAGGCCCTAGGGATGGCTTTGGCCTGCCGTCCACGCTCCTCACTCGGGCCGTTCTGCCTGTCAGACCCACACTCCCTGGAAGTGTGTTCCTGAGGCACTTGGACAGTTGGGGAAGCGGAGGCTCCCCCAGCATGGGAGGCCTGCCTAGCACACTGCTCTGGGTCCAAAGAGGAGGCCCTGCACCTCGGGCACCGGGGCTACGTTGACTGCACACAGGAGACACTTGGCACACACAGTGTTTCCCCATGGAAAGCGGGGTGCCGGGGAGCACCCGCCTGGGATGCATGGCACCTCTCCCATAGAAGCCCTCCATGCAGCAGGCTGTCATGGGTTCGGCTGCAGGCCTTTGTGGCTGGAGAGACAGCAGCTCCTCTGGAGGCTCTGGGTCAATGTGCACTCCCGTTCGAGGAAACGAGGCCTGGGGGGTGAGGTCCTTGCCCAGAATGGCAAGCAGCCTGCTCCTTTCCATGAGACGCACGTGTGGTGAGAGAGGCTTGGCAGCAGAGAAGAAGCAAGAGGGGCATCCAGGGAGGGGGTGTGCATGCAGCTCGGAGGCCCCAGATCTCCTGCTTCCCAACCCGGGAAGGCCGGCTATGCCCATCAGGCCCCATTCCCCAGTGCACAGCCAGCTTCTGGATCTGCCCTTTCCCAGCCATGCAAACACACATAGGCCGTACCCTGCGCCCTGCCGAGGGGGAAGCTTCGCTCCCCGGGTGGGCCGAATGGCACGACTGTGTGAGGGGAGAGACGGCCCCCGGAGGCCTTCAGGGAGCTGCCCCAGCAGAGCAGTGCTCAGGAGAAGGCACCCTTCTTTCTGCAGGCTGGAGGCACACTCGAGTCTCTGCCTGAGGCAGAGAGAGCTGAGCTCGGCGATCCCTGGCTGAAGGCAAAGCAGAGAGCTTTTCGGTGGAGCGGGGGCTCCACCTGCTAGCCGACAGGCATGGAAGGGGAAGCCTGGCTGCCACTGAGTTCCTGAGCAGGTGTCCAAGCTGGAGGCCCTCTGGCTCTACAAGCTCGAGAGTCCTGCCTAGGACTTGCCTCTGGCCACAGAGTGGGTGCCAAGGGCCTGTGGGCTGGAGGGTGCTCGGAAGCCACAGGGGAGGCTTTGGGCACCCAGTGCTCTGTGGGGGAAAACGCTGCAGGCCTGAGCCTCCAGGAACTCCTGCAGGGCCTGGGAGGGGGAAAGCTGTCCTTAGCAGAAGGCTCCCTGCCAAGGGCTGCAGGCCTTTGTGGCTGGCTCAGCTGCAGCTTCCTTGCAGGCTGCTGGTCCAGGGGCGTGTGTGCCCTGGTCCAGAGTGCTGTAGCAGGAGGTCCTAGCGAGGGGCGAGCAAGCCCCTTGTTCCCTTGGCAGAGACTGGGCTGTGCACACAGAGGCCTGCCAGCAGTGAAGACAGTGCGGGCAGCAAGGGGGTGTGGCAGGCAGCGCAGAGGTGGCAGGAGTCCTGCTAGAGAGTGGGCTCCTGACTGTTCTGTGCTCAGGCCCCAGTGGCCCCGTGCACACACAGCCTCTGGACCTGCAGCTTCCCAGCAGTGCAAGAGAGCCACAGGCAACACCCTGGGGCCTACTCGAATGAACTGTGCTCTGTCGAGGCCCTGCTGGCTGGCAGGGGCCTAGGCCAGCACAGGCCCTAGGGATGGCTTTGGCCTGCCGTCCACGCTCCTCACTCGGGCCGTTCTGCCTGTCAGACCCACACTCCCTGGAAGTGTGTTCCTGAGGCACTTGGACAGTTGGGGAAGCGGAGGCTCCCCCAGCATGGGAGGCCTGCCTAGCACACTGCTCTGGGTCCAAAGAGGAGGCCCTGCACCTCGGGCACCGGGGCTACGTTGACTGCACACAGGAGACACTTGGCACACACAGTGTTTCCCCATGGAAAGCGGGGTGCCGGGGAGCACCCGCCTGGGATGCATGGCACCTCTCCCATAGAAGCCCTCCATGAAGCAGGCTGTCATGGGTTCGGCTGCAGGCCTTTGTGGCTGGAGAGACAGCAGCTCCTCTGGAGGCTCTGGGTCAATGTGCACTCCCGTTCGAGGAAACGAGGCCTGGGGGGTGAGGTCCTTGCCCAGAATGGCAAGCAGCCTGCTCCTTTCCATGAGACGCACGTGTGGTGAGAGAGGCTTGGCAGCAGAGAAGAAGCAAGAGGGGCATCCAGGGAGGGGGTGTGCATGCAGCTCGGAGGCCCCAGATCTCCTGCTTCCCAACCCGGGAAGGCCGGCTATGCCCATCAGGCCCCATTCCCCAGTGCACAGCCAGCTTCTGGATCTGCCCTTTCCCAGCCATGCAAACACACATAGGCCGTACCCTGCGCCCTGCCGAGGGGGAAGCTTCGCTCCCCGGGTGGGCCGAATGGCACGACTGTGTGAGGGGAGAGACGGCCCCCGGAGGCCTTCAGGGAGCTGCCCCAGCAGAGCAGTGCTCAGGAGAAGGCACCCTTCTTTCTGCAGGCTGGAGGCACACTCCAGTCTCTGCCTGAGGCAGAGAGAGCTGAGCTCGGCGATCCCTGGCTGAAGGCAAAGCAGAGAGCTTTTCGGTGGAGCGGGGGCTCCACCTGCTAGCCGACAGGCATGGAAGGGGAAGCCTGGCTGCCACTGAGTTCCTGAGCAGGTGTCCAAGCTGGAGGCCCTCTGGCTCTACAAGCTCGAGAGTCCTGCCTAGGACTTGCCTCTGGCCACAGAGTGGGTGCCAAGGGCCTGTGGGCTGGAGGGTGTTCGGAAGCCACAGGGGAGGCTTTGGGCACCCAGTGCTCTGTGGGGGAAAACGCTGCAGGCCTGAGCCTCCAGGAACTCCTGCAGGGCCTGGGAGGGGGAAAGCTGTCCTTAGCAGAAGGCTCCCTGCCAAGGGCTGCAGGCCTTTGTGGCTGGCTCAGCTGCAGCTTCCTTGCAGGCTGCTGGTCCAGGGGCGTGTGTGCCCTGGTCCAGAGTGCTGTAGCAGGAGGTCCTAGCGAGGGGCGAGCAAGCCCCTTGTTCCCTTGGCAGAGACTGGGCTGTGCACACAGAGGCCTGCCAGCAGTGAAGACAGTGCGGGCAGCAAGGGGCTGTGGCAGGCAGCGCAGAGGTGGCAGGAGTCCTGCTAGAGAGTGGGCTCCTGACTGTTCTGTGCTCAGGCCCCAGTGGCCCCGTGCACACACAGCCTCTGGACCTGCAGCTTCCCAGCAGTGCAAGAGAGCCACAGGCAACACCCTGGGGCCTACTCGAATGAACTGTGCTCTGTCGAGGCCCTGCTGGCTGGCAGGGGCCTAGGCCAGCACAGGCCCTAGGGATGGCTTTGGCCTGCCGTCCACGCTCCTCACTCGGGCCGTTCTGCCTGTCAGACCCACACTCCCTGGAAGTGTGTTCCTGAGGCACTTGGACAGTTGGGGAAGCGGAGGCTCCCCCAGCATGGGAGGCCTGCCTAGCACACTGCTCTGGGTCCAAAGAGGAGGCCCTGCACCTCGGGCACCGGGGCTACGTTGACTGCACACAGGAGACACTTGGCACACACAGTGTTTCCCCATGGAAAGCGGGGTGCCGGGGAGCACCCGCCTGGGATGCATGGCACCTCTCCCATAGAAGCCCTCCATGCAGCAGGCTGTCATGGGTTCGGCTGCAGGCCTTTGTGGCTGGAGAGACAGCAGCTGCTCTGGAGGCTCTGGGTCAATGTGCACTCCCGTTCGAGGAAACGAGGCCTGGGGGGTGAGGTCCTTGCCCAGAATGGCAAGCAGCCTGCTCCTTTCCATGAGACGCACGTGTGGTGAGAGAGGCTTGGCAGCAGAGAAGAAGCAAGAGGGGCATCCAGGGAGGGGGTGTGCATGCAGCTCGGAGGCCCCAGATCTCCTGCTTCCCAACCCGGGAAGGCCGGCTATGCCCATCAGGCCCCATTCCCCAGTGCACAGCCAGCTTCTGGATCTGCCCTTTCCCAGCCATGCAAACACACATAGGCCGTACCCTGCGCCCTGCCGAGGGGGAAGCTTCGCTCCCCGGGTGGGCCGAATGGCACGACTGTGTGAGGGGAGAGACGGCCCCCGGAGGCCTTCAGGGAGCTGCCCCAGCAGAGCAGTGCTCAGGAGAAGGCACCCTTCTTTCTGCAGGCTGGAGGCACACTCCAGTCTCTGCCTGAGGCAGAGAGAGCTGAGCTCGGCGATCCCTGGCTGAAGGCAAAGCAGAGAGCTTTTCGGTGGAGCGGGGGCTCCACCTGCTAGCCGACAGGCATGGAAGGGGAAGCCTGGCTGCCACTGAGTTCCTGAGCAGGTGTCCAAGCTGGAGGCCCTCTGGCTCTACAAGCTCGAGAGTCCTGCCTAGGACTTGCCTCTGGCCACAGAGTGGGTGCCAAGGGCCTGTGGGCTGGAGGGTGCTCGGAAGCCACAGGGGAGGCTTTGGGCACCCAGTGCTCTGTGGGGGAAAACGCTGCAGGCCTGAGCCTCCAGGAACTCCTGCAGGGCCTGGGAGGGGGAAAGCTGTCCTTAGCAGAAGGCTCCCTGCCAAGGGCTGCAGGCCTTTGTGGCTGGCTCAGCTGCAGCTTCCTTGCAGGCTGCTGGTCCAGGGGCGTGTGTGCCCTGGTCCAGAGTGCTGTAGCAGGAGGTCCTAGCGAGGGGCGAGCAAGCCCCTTGTTCCCTTGGCAGAGACTGGGCTGTGCACACAGAGGCCTGCCAGCAGTGAAGACAGTGCGGGCAGCAAGGGGCTGTGGCAGGCAGCGCAGAGGTGGCAGGAGTCCTGCTAGAGAGTGGGCTCCTGACTGTTCTGTGCTCAGGCCCCAGTGGCCCCGTGCACACACAGCCTCTGGACCTGCAGCTTCCCAGCAGTGCAAGAGAGCCACAGGCAACACCCTGGGGCCTACTCGAATGAACTGTGCTCTGTCGAGGCCCTGCTGGCTGGCAGGGGCCTAGGCCAGCACAGGCCCTAGGGATGGCTTTGGCCTGCCGTCCACGCTCCTCACTCGGGCCGTTCTGCCTGTCAGACCCACACTCCCTGGAAGTGTGTTCCTGAGGCACTTGGACAGTTGGGGAAGCGGAGGCTCCCCCAGCATGGGAGGCCTGCCTAGCACACTGCTCTGGGTCCAAAGAGGAGGCCCTGCACCTCGGGCACCGGGGCTACGTTGACTGCACACAGGAGACACTTGGCACACACAGTGTTTCCCCATGGAAAGCGGGGTGCCGGGGAGCACCCGCCTGGGATGCATGGCACCTCTCCCATAGAAGCCCTCCATGCAGCAGGCTGTCATGGGTTCGGCTGCAGGCCTTTGTGGCTGGAGAGACAGCAGCTGCTCTGGAGGCTCTGGGTCAATGTGCACTCCCGTTCGAGGAAACGAGGCCTGGGGGGTGAGGTCCTTGCCCAGAATGGCAAGCAGCCTGCTCCTTTCCATGAGACGCACGTGTGGTGAGAGAGGCTTGGCAGCAGAGAAGAAGCAAGAGGGGCATCCAGGGAGGGGGTGTGCATGCAGCTCGGAGGCCCCAGATCTCCTGCTTCCCAACCCGGGAAGGCCGGCTATGCCCATCAGGCCCCATTCCCCAGTGCACAGCCAGCTTCTGGATCTGCCCTTTCCCAGCCATGCAAACACACATAGGCCGTACCCTGCGCCCTGCCGAGGGGGAAGCTTCGCTCCCCGGGTGGGCCGAATGGCACGACTGTGTGAGGGGAGAGACGGCCCCCGGAGGCCTTCAGGGAGCTGCCCCAGCAGAGCAGTGCTCAGGAGAAGGCACCCTTCTTTCTGCAGGCTGGAGGCACACTCGAGTCTCTGCCTGAGGCAGAGAGAGCTGAGCTCGGCGATCCCTGGCTGAAGGCAAAGCAGAGAGCTTTTCGGTGGAGCGGGGGCTCCACCTGCTAGCCGACAGGCATGGAAGGGGAAGCCTGGCTGCCACTGAGTTCCTGAGCAGGTGTCCAAGCTGGAGGCCCTCTGGCTCTACAAGCTCGAGAGTCCTGCCTAGGACTTGCCTCTGGCCACAGAGTGGGTGCCAAGGGCCTGTGGGCTGGAGGGTGCTCGGAAGCCACAGGGGAGGCTTTGGGCACCCAGTGCTCTGTGGGGGAAAACGCTGCAGGCCTGAGCCTCCAGGAACTCCTGCAGGGCCTGGGAGGGGGAAAACTGTCCTTAGCAGAAGGCTCCCTGCCAAGGGCTGCAGGCCTTTGTGGCTGGCTCAGCTGCAGCTTCCTTGCAGGCTGCTGGTCCAGGGGCGTGTGTGCCCTGGTCCAGAGTGCTGTAGCAGGAGGTCCTAGCGAGGGGCGAGCAAGCCCCTTGTTCCCTTGGCAGAGACTGGGCTGTGCACACAGAGGCCTGCCAGCAGTGAAGACAGTGCGGGCAGCAAGGGGCTGTGGCAGGCAGCGCAGAGGTGGCAGGAGTCCTGCTAGAGAGTGGGCTCCTGACTGTTCTGTGCTCAGGCCCCAGTGGCCCCGTGCACACACAGCCTCTGGACCTGCAGCTTCCCAGCAGTGCAAGAGAGCCACAGGCAACACCCTGGGGCCTACTCGAATGAACTGTGCTCTGTCGAGGCCCTGCTGGCTGGCAGGGGCCTAGGCCAGCACAGGCCCTAGGGATGGCTTTGGCCTGCCGTCCACGCTCCTCACTCGGGCCGTTCTGCCTGTCAGACCCACACTCCCTGGAAGTGTGTTCCTGAGGCACTTGGACAGTTGGGGAAGCGGAGGCTCCCCCAGCATGGGAGGCCTGCCTAGCACACTGCTCTGGGTCCAAAGAGGAGGCCCTGCACCTCGGGCACCGGGGCTACGTTGACTGCACACAGGAGACACTTGGCACACACAGTGTTTCCCCATGGAAAGCGGGGTGCCGGGGAGCACCCGCCTGGGATGCATGGCACCTCTCCCATAGAAGCCCTCCATGCAGCAGGCTGTCATGGGTTCGGCTGCAGGCCTTTGTGGCTGGAGAGACAGCAGCTGCTCTGGAGGCTCTGGGTCAATGTGCACTCCCGTTCGAGGAAACGAGGCCTGGGGGGTGAGGTCCTTGCCCAGAATGGCAAGCAGCCTGCTCCTTTCCATGAGACGCACGTGTGGTGAGAGAGGCTTGGCAGCAGAGAAGAAGCAAGAGGGGCATCCAGGGAGGGGGTGTGCATGCAGCTCGGAGGCCCCAGATCTCCTGCTTCCCAACCCGGGAAGGCCGGCTATGCCCATCAGGCCCCATTCCCCAGTGCACAGCCAGCTTCTGGATCTGCCCTTTCCCAGCCATGCAAACACACATAGGCCGTACCCTGCGCCCTGCCGAGGGGGAAGCTTCGCTCCCCGGGTGGGCCGAATGGCACGACTGTGTGAGGGGAGAGACGGCCCCCGGAGGCCTTCAGGGAGCTGCCCCAGCAGAGCAGTGCTCAGGAGAAGGCACCCTTCTTTCTGCAGGCTGGAGGCACACTCGAGTCTCTGCCTGAGGCAGAGAGAGCTGAGCTCGGCGATCCCTGGCTGAAGGCAAAGCAGAGAGCTTTTCGGTGGAGCGGGGGCTCCACCTGCTAGCCGACAGGCATGGAAGGGGAAGCCTGGCTGCCACTGAGTTCCTGAGCAGGTGTCCAAGCTGGAGGCCCTCTGGCTCTACAAGCTCGAGAGTCCTGCCTAGGACTTGCCTCTGGCCACAGAGTGGGTGCCAAGGGCCTGTGGGCTGGAGGGTGCTCGGAAGCCACAGGGGAGGCTTTGGGCACCCAGTGCTCTGTGGGGGAAAACGCTGCAGGCCTGAGCCTCCAGGAACTCCTGCAGGGCCTGGGAGGGGGAAAACTGTCCTTAGCAGAAGGCTCCCTGCCAAGGGCTGCAGGCCTTTGTGGCTGGCTCAGCTGCAGCTTCCTTGCAGGCTGCTGGTCCAGGGGCGTGTGTGCCCTGGTCCAGAGTGCTGTAGCAGGAGGTCCTAGCGAGGGGCGAGCAAGCCCCTTGTTCCCTTGGCAGAGACTGGGCTGTGCACACAGAGGCCTGCCAGCAGTGAAGACAGTGCGGGCAGCAAGGGGCTGTGGCAGGCAGCGCAGAGGTGGCAGGAGTCCTGCTAGAGAGTGGGCTCCTGACTGTTCTGTGCTCAGGCCCCAGTGGCCCCGTGCACACACAGCCTCTGGACCTGCAGCTTCCCAGCAGTGCAAGAGAGCCACAGGCAACACCCTGGGGCCTACTCGAATGAACTGTGCTCTGTCGAGGCCCTGCTGGCTGGCAGGGGCCTAGGCCAGCACAGGCCCTAGGGATGGCTTTGGCCTGCCGTCCACGCTCCTCACTCGGGCCGTTCTGCCTGTCAGACCCACACTCCCTGGAAGTGTGTTCCTGAGGCACTTGGACAGTTGGGGAAGCGGAGGCTCCCCCAGCATGGGAGGCCTGCCTAGCACACTGCTCTGGGTCCAAAGAGGAGGCCCTGCACCTCGGGCACCGGGGCTACGTTGACTGCACACAGGAGACACTTGGCACACACAGTGTTTCCCCATGGAAAGCGGGGTGCCGGGGAGCACCCGCCTGGGATGCATGGCACCTCTCCCATAGAAGCCCTCCATGCAGCAGGCTGTCATGGGTTCGGCTGCAGGCCTTTGTGGCTGGAGAGACAGCAGCTGCTCTGGAGGCTCTGGGTCAATGTGCACTCCCGTTCGAGGAAACGAGGCCTGGGGGGTGAGGTCCTTGCCCAGAATGGCAAGCAGCCTGCTCCTTTCCATGAGACGCACGTGTGGTGAGAGAGGCTTGGCAGCAGAGAAGAAGCAAGAGGGGCATCCAGGGAGGGGGTGTGCATGCAGCTCGGAGGCCCCAGATCTCCTGCTTCCCAACCCGGGAAGGCCGGCTATGCCCATCAGGCCCCATTCCCCAGTGCACAGCCAGCTTCTGGATCTGCCCTTTCCCAGCCATGCAAACACACATAGGCCGTACCCTGCGCCCTGCCGAGGGGGAAGCTTCGCTCCCCGGGTGGGCCGAATGGCACGACTGTGTGAGGGGAGAGACGGCCCCCGGAGGCCTTCAGGGAGCTGCCCCAGCAGAGCAGTGCTCAGGAGAAGGCACCCTTCTTTCTGCAGGCTGGAGGCACACTCGAGTCTCTGCCTGAGGCAGAGAGAGCTGAGCTCGGCGATCCCTGGCTGAAGGCAAAGCAGAGAGCTTTTCGGTGGAGCGGGGGCTCCACCTGCTAGCCGACAGGCATGGAAGGGGAAGCCTGGCTGCCACTGAGTTCCTGAGCAGGTGTCCAAGCTGGAGGCCCTCTGGCTCTACAAGCTCGAGAGTCCTGCCTAGGACTTGCCTCTGGCCACAGAGTGGGTGCCAAGGGCCTGTGGGCTGGAGGGTGTTCGGAAGCCACAGGGGAGGCTTTGGGCACCCAGTGCTCTGTGGGGGAAAACGCTGCAGGCCTGAGCCTCCAGGAACTCCTGCAGGGCCTGGGAGGGGGAAAGCTGTCCTTAGCAGAAGGCTCCCTGCCAAGGGCTGCAGGCCTTTGTGGCTGGCTCAGCTGCAGCTTCCTTGCAGGCTGCTGGTCCAGGGGCGTGTGTGCCCTGGTCCAGAGTGCTGTAGCAGGAGGTCCTAGCGAGGGGCGAGCAAGCCCCTTGTTCCCTTGGCAGAGACTGGGCTGTGCACACAGAGGCCTGCCAGCAGTGAAGACAGTGCGGGCAGCAAGGGGCTGTGGCAGGCAGCGCAGAGGTGGCAGGAGTCCTGCTAGAGAGTGGGCTCCTGACTGTTCTGTGCTCAGGCCCCAGTGGCCCCGTGCACACACAGCCTCTGGACCTGCAGCTTCCCAGCAGTGCAAGAGAGCCACAGGCAACACCCTGGGGCCTACTCGAATGAACTGTGCTCTGTCGAGGCCCTGCTGGCTGGCAGGGGCCTAGGCCAGCACAGGCCCTAGGGATGGCTTTGGCCTGCCGTCCACGCTCCTCACTCGGGCCGTTCTGCCTGTCAGACCCACACTCCCTGGAAGTGTGTTCCTGAGGCACTTGGACAGTTGGGGAAGCGGAGGCTCCCCCAGCATGGGAGGCCTGCCTAGCACACTGCTCTGGGTCCAAAGAGGAGGCCCTGCACCTCGGGCACCGGGGCTACGTTGACTGCACACAGGAGACACTTGGCACACACAGTGTTTCCCCATGGAAAGCGGGGTGCCGGGGAGCACCCGCCTGGGATGCATGGCACCTCTCCCATAGAAGCCCTCCATGCAGCAGGCTGTCATGGGTTCGGCTGCAGGCCTTTGTGGCTGGAGAGACAGCAGCTGCTCTGGAGGCTCTGGGTCAATGTGCACTCCCGTTCGAGGAAACGAGGCCTGGGGGGTGAGGTCCTTGCCCAGAATGGCAAGCAGCCTGCTCCTTTCCATGAGACGCACGTGTGGTGAGAGAGGCTTGGCAGCAGAGAAGAAGCAAGAGGGGCATCCAGGGAGGGGGTGTGCATGCAGCTCGGAGGCCCCAGATCTCCTGCTTCCCAACCCGGGAAGGCCGGCTATGCCCATCAGGCCCCATTCCCCAGTGCACAGCCAGCTTCTGGATCTGCCCTTTCCCAGCCATGCAAACACACATAGGCCGTACCCTGCGCCCTGCCGAGGGGGAAGCTTCGCTCCCCGGGTGGGCCGAATGGCACGACTGTGTGAGGGGAGAGACGGCCCCCGGAGGCCTTCAGGGAGCTGCCCCAGCAGAGCAGTGCTCAGGAGAAGGCACCCTTCTTTCTGCAGGCTGGAGGCACACTCGAGTCTCTGCCTGAGGCAGAGAGAGCTGAGCTCGGCGATCCCTGGCTGAAGGCAAAGCAGAGAGCTTTTCGGTGGAGCGGGGGCTCCACCTGCTAGCCGACAGGCATGGAAGGGGAAGCCTGGCTGCCACTGAGTTCCTGAGCAGGTGTCCAAGCTGGAGGCCCTCTGGCTCTACAAGCTCGAGAGTCCTGCCTAGGACTTGCCTCTGGCCACAGAGTGGGTGCCAAGGGCCTGTGGGCTGGAGGGTGCTCGGAAGCCACAGGGGAGGCTTTGGGCACCCAGTGCTCTGTGGGGGAAAACGCTGCAGGCCTGAGCCTCCAGGAACTCCTGCAGGGCCTGGGAGGGGGAAAACTGTCCTTAGCAGAAGGCTCCCTGCCAAGGGCTGCAGGCCTTTGTGGCTGGCTCAGCTGCAGCTTCCTTGCAGGCTGCTGGTCCAGGGGCGTGTGTGCCCTGGTCCAGAGTGCTGTAGCAGGAGGTCCTAGCGAGGGGCGAGCAAGCCCCTTGTTCCCTTGGCAGAGACTGGGCTGTGCACACAGAGGCCTGCCAGCAGTGAAGACAGTGCGGGCAGCAAGGGGCTGTGGCAGGCAGCGCAGAGGTGGCAGGAGTCCTGCTAGAGAGTGGGCTCCTGACTGTTCTGTGCTCAGGCCCCAGTGGCCCCGTGCACACACAGCCTCTGGACCTGCAGCTTCCCAGCAGTGCAAGAGAGCCACAGGCAACACCCTGGGGC
This sequence comes from Hippopotamus amphibius kiboko, assembly GCF_030028045.1. Taxonomy (NCBI): domain Eukaryota; kingdom Metazoa; phylum Chordata; class Mammalia; order Artiodactyla; family Hippopotamidae; genus Hippopotamus; species Hippopotamus amphibius. The sequence continues at coordinate 44,932 of NW_026648322.1, forward strand.
CTACTCGAATGAACTGTGCTCTGTCGAGGCCCTGCTGGCTGGCAGGGGCCTAGGCCAGCACAGGCCCTAGGGATGGCTTTGGCCTGCCGTCCACGCTCCTCACTCGGGCCGTTCTGCCTGTCAGACCCACACTCCCTGGAAGTGTGTTCCTGAGGCACTTGGACAGTTGGGGAAGCGGAGGCTCCCCCAGCATGGGAGGCCTGCCTAGCACACTGCTCTGGGTCCAAAGAGGAGGCCCTGCACCTCGGGCACCGGGGCTACGTTGACTGCACACAGGAGACACTTGGCACACACAGTGTTTCCCCATGGAAAGCGGGGTGCCGGGGAGCACCCGCCTGGGATGCATGGCACCTCTCCCATAGAAGCCCTCCATGCAGCAGGCTGTCATGGGTTCGGCTGCAGGCCTTTGTGGCTGGAGAGACAGCAGCTGCTCTGGAGGCTCTGGGTCAATGTGCACTCCCGTTCGAGGAAACGAGGCCTGGGGGGTGAGGTCCTTGCCCAGAATGGCAAGCAGCCTGCTCCTTTCCATGAGACGCACGTGTGGTGAGAGAGGCTTGGCAGCAGAGAAGAAGCAAGAGGGGCATCCAGGGAGGGGGTGTGCATGCAGCTCGGAGGCCCCAGATCTCCTGCTTCCCAACCCGGGAAGGCCGGCTATGCCCATCAGGCCCCATTCCCCAGTGCACAGCCAGCTTCTGGATCTGCCCTTTCCCAGCCATGCAAACACACATAGGCCGTACCCTGCGCCCTGCCGAGGGGGAAGCTTCGCTCCCCGGGTGGGCCGAATGGCACGACTGTGTGAGGGGAGAGACGGCCCCCGGAGGCCTTCAGGGAGCTGCCCCAGCAGAGCAGTGCTCAGGAGAAGGCACCCTTCTTTCTGCAGGCTGGAGGCACACTCGAGTCTCTGCCTGAGGCAGAGAGAGCTGAGCTCGGCGATCCCTGGCTGAAGGCAAAGCAGAGAGCTTTTCGGTGGAGCGGGGGCTCCACCTGCTAGCCGACAGGCATGGAAGGGGAAGCCTGGCTGCCACTGAGTTCCTGAGCAGGTGTCCAAGCTGGAGGCCCTCTGGCTCTACAAGCTCGAGAGTCCTGCCTAGGACTTGCCTCTGGCCACAGAGTGGGTGCCAAGGGCCTGTGGGCTGGAGGGTGCTCGGAAGCCACAGGGGAGGCTTTGGGCACCCAGTGCTCTGTGGGGGAAAACGCTGCAGGCCTGAGCCTCCAGGAACTCCTGCAGGGCCTGGGAGGGGGAAAGCTGTCCTTAGCAGAAGGCTCCCTGCCAAGGGCTGCAGGCCTTTGTGGCTGGCTCAGCTGCAGCTTCCTTGCAGGCTGCTGGTCCAGGGGCGTGTGTGCCCTGGTCCAGAGTGCTGTAGCAGGAGGTCCTAGCGAGGGGCGAGCAAGCCCCTTGTTCCCTTGGCAGAGACTGGGCTGTGCACACAGAGGCCTGCCAGCAGTGAAGACAGTGCGGGCAGCAAGGGGCTGTGGCAGGCAGCGCAGAGGTGGCAGGAGTCCTGCTAGAGAGTGGGCTCCTGACTGTTCTGTGCTCAGGCCCCAGTGGCCCCGTGCACACACAGCCTCTGGACCTGCAGCTTCCCAGCAGTGCAAGAGAGCCACAGGCAACACCCTGGGGCCTACTCGAATGAACTGTGCTCTGTCGAGGCCCTGCTGGCTGGCAGGGGCCTAGGCCAGCACAGGCCCTAGGGATGGCTTTGGCCTGCCGTCCACGCTCCTCACTCGGGCCGTTCTGCCTGTCAGACCCACACTCCCTGGAAGTGTGTTCCTGAGGCACTTGGACAGTTGGGGAAGCGGAGGCTCCCCCAGCATGGGAGGCCTGCCTAGCACACTGCTCTGGGTCCAAAGAGGAGGCCCTGCACCTCGGGCACCGGGGCTACGTTGACTGCACACAGGAGACACTTGGCACACACAGTGTTTCCCCATGGAAAGCGGGGTGCCGGGGAGCACCCGCCTGGGATGCATGGCACCTCTCCCATAGAAGCCCTCCATGCAGCAGGCTGTCATGGGTTCGGCTGCAGGCCTTTGTGGCTGGAGAGACAGCAGCTGCTCTGGAGGCTCTGGGTCAATGTGCACTCCCGTTCGAGGAAACGAGGCCTGGGGGGTGAGGTCCTTGCCCAGAATGGCAAGCAGCCTGCTCCTTTCCATGAGACGCACGTGTGGTGAGAGAGGCTTGGCAGCAGAGAAGAAGCAAGAGGGGCATCCAGGGAGGGGGTGTGCATGCAGCTCGGAGGCCCCAGATCTCCTGCTTCCCAACCCGGGAAGGCCGGCTATGCCCATCAGGCCCCATTCCCCAGTGCACAGCCAGCTTCTGGATCTGCCCTTTCCCAGCCATGCAAACACACATAGGCCGTACCCTGCGCCCTGCCGAGGGGGAAGCTTCGCTCCCCGGGTGGGCCGAATGGCACGACTGTGTGAGGGGAGAGACGGCCCCCGGAGGCCTTCAGGGAGCTGCCCCAGCAGAGCAGTGCTCAGGAGAAGGCACCCTTCTTTCTGCAGGCTGGAGGCACACTCGAGTCTCTGCCTGAGGCAGAGAGAGCTGAGCTCGGCGATCCCTGGCTGAAGGCAAAGCAGAGAGCTTTTTGGTGGAGCGGGGGCTCCACCTGCTAGCCGACAGGCATGGAAGGGGAAGCCTGGCTGCCACTGAGTTCCTGAGCAGGTGTCCAAGCTGGAGGCCCTCTGGCTCTACAAGCTCGAGAGTCCTGCCTAGGACTTGCCTCTGGCCACAGAGTGGGTGCCAAGGGCCTGTGGGCTGGAGGGTGCTCGGAAGCCACAGGGGAGGCTTTGGGCACCCAGTGCTCTGTGGGGGAAAACGCTGCAGGCCTGAGCCTCCAGGAACTCCTGCAGGGCCTGGGAGGGGGAAAACTGTCCTTAGCAGAAGGCTCCCTGCCAAGGGCTGCAGGCCTTTGTGGCTGGCTCAGCTGCAGCTTCCTTGCAGGCTGCTGGTCCAGGGGCGTGTGTGCCCTGGTCCAGAGTGCTGTAGCAGGAGGTCCTAGCGAGGGGCGAGCAAGCCCCTTGTTCCCTTGGCAGAGACTGGGCTGTGCACACAGAGGCCTGCCAGCAGTGAAGACAGTGCGGGCAGCAAGGGGCTGTGGCAGGCAGCGCAGAGGTGGCAGGAGTCCTGCTAGAGAGTGGGCTCCTGACTGTTCTGTGCTCAGGCCCCAGTGGCCCCGTGCACACACAGCCTCTGGACCTGCAGCTTCCCAGCAGTGCAAGAGAGCCACAGGCAACACCCTGGGGCCTACTCGAATGAACTGTGCTCTGTCGAGGCCCTGCTGGCTGGCAGGGGCCTAGGCCAGCACAGGCCCTAGGGATGGCTTTGGCCTGCCGTCCACGCTCCTCACTCGGGCCGTTCTGCCTGTCAGACCCACACTCCCTGGAAGTGTGTTCCTGAGGCACTTGGACAGTTGGGGAAGCGGAGGCTCCCCCAGCATGGGAGGCCTGCCTAGCACACTGCTCTGGGTCCAAAGAGGAGGCCCTGCACCTCGGGCACCGGGGCTACGTTGACTGCACACAGGAGACACTTGGCACACACAGTGTTTCCCCATGGAAAGCGGGGTGCCGGGGAGCACCCGCCTGGGATGCATGGCACCTCTCCCATAGAAGCCCTCCATGCAGCAGGCTGTCATGGGTTCGGCTGCAGGCCTTTGTGGCTGGAGAGACAGCAGCTGCTCTGGAGGCTCTGGGTCAATGTGCACTCCCGTTCGAGGAAACGAGGCCTGGGGGGTGAGGTCCTTGCCCAGAATGGCAAGCAGCCTGCTCCTTTCCATGAGACGCACGTGTGGTGAGAGAGGCTTGGCAGCAGAGAAGAAGCAAGAGGGGCATCCAGGGAGGGGGTGTGCATGCAGCTCGGAGGCCCCAGATCTCCTGCTTCCCAACCCGGGAAGGCCGGCTATGCCCATCAGGCCCCATTCCCCAGTGCACAGCCAGCTTCTGGATCTGCCCTTTCCCAGCCATGCAAACACACATAGGCCGTACCCTGCGCCCTGCCGAGGGGGAAGCTTCGCTCCCCGGGTGGGCCGAATGGCACGACTGTGTGAGGGGAGAGACGGCCCCCGGAGGCCTTCAGGGAGCTGCCCCAGCAGAGCAGTGCTCAGGAGAAGGCACCCTTCTTTCTGCAGGCTGGAGGCACACTCGAGTCTCTGCCTGAGGCAGAGAGAGCTGAGCTCGGCGATCCCTGGCTGAAGGCAAAGCAGAGAGCTTTTCGGTGGAGCGGGGGCTCCACCTGCTAGCCGACAGGCATGGAAGGGGAAGCCTGGCTGCCACTGAGTTCCTGAGCAGGTGTCCAAGCTGGAGGCCCTCTGGCTCTACAAGCTCGAGAGTCCTGCCTAGGACTTGCCTCTGGCCACAGAGTGGGTGCCAAGGGCCTGTGGGCTGGAGGGTGCTCGGAAGCCACAGGGGAGGCTTTGGGCACCCAGTGCTCTGTGGGGGAAAACGCTGCAGGCCTGAGCCTCCAGGAACTCCTGCAGGGCCTGGGAGGGGGAAAACTGTCCTTAGCAGAAGGCTCCCTGCCAAGGGCTGCAGGCCTTTGTGGCTGGCTCAGCTGCAGCTTCCTTGCAGGCTGCTGGTCCAGGGGCGTGTGTGCCCTGGTCCAGAGTGCTGTAGCAGGAGGTCCTAGCGAGGGGCGAGCAAGCCCCTTGTTCCCTTGGCAGAGACTGGGCTGTGCACACAGAGGCCTGCCAGCAGTGAAGACAGTGCGGGCAGCAAGGGGCTGTGGCAGGCAGCGCAGAGGTGGCAGGAGTCCTGCTAGAGAGTGGGCTCCTGACTGTTCTGTGCTCAGGCCCCAGTGGCCCCGTGCACACACAGCCTCTGGACCTGCAGCTTCCCAGCAGTGCAAGAGAGCCACAGGCAACACCCTGGGGCCTACTCGAATGAACTGTGCTCTGTCGAGGCCCTGCTGGCTGGCAGGGGCCTAGGCCAGCACAGGCCCTAGGGATGGCTTTGGCCTGCCGTCCACGCTCCTCACTCGGGCCGTTCTGCCTGTCAGACCCACACTCCCTGGAAGTGTGTTCCTGAGGCACTTGGACAGTTGGGGAAGCGGAGGCTCCCCCAGCATGGGAGGCCTGCCTAGCACACTGCTCTGGGTCCAAAGAGGAGGCCCTGCACCTCGGGCACCGGGGCTACGTTGACTGCACACAGGAGACACTTGGCACACACAGTGTTTCCCCATGGAAAGCGGGGTGCCGGGGAGCACCCGCCTGGGATGCATGGCACCTCTCCCATAGAAGCCCTCCATGCAGCAGGCTGTCATGGGTTCGGCTGCAGGCCTTTGTGGCTGGAGAGACAGCAGCTCCTCTGGAGGCTCTGGGTCAATGTGCACTCCCGTTCGAGGAAACGAGGCCTGGGGGGTGAGGTCCTTGCCCAGAATGGCAAGCAGCCTGCTCCTTTCCATGAGACGCACGTGTGGTGAGAGAGGCTTGGCAGCAGAGAAGAAGCAAGAGGGGCATCCAGGGAGGGGGTGTGCATGCAGCTCGGAGGCCCCAGATCTCCTGCTTCCCAACCCGGGAAGGCCGGCTATGCCCATCAGGCCCCATTCCCCAGTGCACAGCCAGCTTCTGGATCTGCCCTTTCCCAGCCATGCAAACACACATAGGCCGTACCCTGCGCCCTGCCGAGGGGGAAGCTTCGCTCCCCGGGTGGGCCGAATGGCACGACTGTGTGAGGGGAGAGACGGCCCCCGGAGGCCTTCAGGGAGCTGCCCCAGCAGAGCAGTGCTCAGGAGAAGGCACCCTTCTTTCTGCAGGCTGGAGGCACACTCGAGTCTCTGCCTGAGGCAGAGAGAGCTGAGCTCGGCGATCCCTGGCTGAAGGCAAAGCAGAGAGCTTTTCGGTGGAGCGGGGGCTCCACCTGCTAGCCGACAGGCATGGAAGGGGAAGCCTGGCTGCCACTGAGTTCCTGAGCAGGTGTCCAAGCTGGAGGCCCTCTGGCTCTACAAGCTCGAGAGTCCTGCCTAGGACTTGCCTCTGGCCACAGAGTGGGTGCCAAGGGCCTGTGGGCTGGAGGGTGCTCGGAAGCCACAGGGGAGGCTTTGGGCACCCAGTGCTCTGTGGGGGAAAACGCTGCAGGCCTGAGCCTCCAGGAACTCCTGCAGGGCCTGGGAGGGGGAAAACTGTCCTTAGCAGAAGGCTCCCTGCCAAGGGCTGCAGGCCTTTGTGGCTGGCTCAGCTGCAGCTTCCTTGCAGGCTGCTGGTCCAGGGGCGTGTGTGCCCTGGTCCAGAGTGCTGTAGCAGGAGGTCCTAGCGAGGGGCGAGCAAGCCCCTTGTTCCCTTGGCAGAGACTGGGCTGTGCACACAGAGGCCTGCCAGCAGTGAAGACAGTGCGGGCAGCAAGGGGCTGTGGCAGGCAGCGCAGAGGTGGCAGGAGTCCTGCTAGAGAGTGGGCTCCTGACTGTTCTGTGCTCAGGCCCCAGTGGCCCCGTGCACACACAGCCTCTGGACCTGCAGCTTCCCAGCAGTGCAAGAGAGCCACAGGCAACACCCTGGGGCCTACTCGAATGAACTGTGCTCTGTCGAGGCCCTGCTGGCTGGCAGGGGCCTAGGCCAGCACAGGCCCTAGGGATGGCTTTGGCCTGCCGTCCACGCTCCTCACTCGGGCCGTTCTGCCTGTCAGACCCACACTCCCTGGAAGTGTGTTCCTGAGGCACTTGGACAGTTGGGGAAGCGGAGGCTCCCCCAGCATGGGAGGCCTGCCTAGCACACTGCTCTGGGTCCAAAGAGGAGGCCCTGCACCTCGGGCACCGGGGCTACGTTGACTGCACACAGGAGACACTTGGCACACACAGTGTTTCCCCATGGAAAGCGGGGTGCCGGGGAGCACCCGCCTGGGATGCATGGCACCTCTCCCATAGAAGCCCTCCATGCAGCAGGCTGTCATGGGTTCGGCTGCAGGCCTTTGTGGCTGGAGAGACAGCAGCTGCTCTGGAGGCTCTGGGTCAATGTGCACTCCCGTTCGAGGAAACGAGGCCTGGGGGGTGAGGTCCTTGCCCAGAATGGCAAGCAGCCTGCTCCTTTCCATGAGACGCACGTGTGGTGAGAGAGGCTTGGCAGCAGAGAAGAAGCAAGAGGGGCATCCAGGGAGGGGGTGTGCATGCAGCTCGGAGGCCCCAGATCTCCTGCTTCCCAACCCGGGAAGGCCGGCTATGCCCATCAGGCCCCATTCCCCAGTGCACAGCCAGCTTCTGGATCTGCCCTTTCCCAGCCATGCAAACACACATAGGCCGTACCCTGCGCCCTGCCGAGGGGGAAGCTTCGCTCCCCGGGTGGGCCGAATGGCACGACTGTGTGAGGGGAGAGACGGCCCCCGGAGGCCTTCAGGGAGCTGCCCCAGCAGAGCAGTGCTCAGGAGAAGGCACCCTTCTTTCTGCAGGCTGGAGGCACACTCGAGTCTCTGCCTGAGGCAGAGAGAGCTGAGCTCGGCGATCCCTGGCTGAAGGCAAAGCAGAGAGCTTTTCGGTGGAGCGGGGGCTCCACCTGCTAGCCGACAGGCATGGAAGGGGAAGCCTGGCTGCCACTGAGTTCCTGAGCAGGTGTCCAAGCTGGAGGCCCTCTGGCTCTACAAGCTCGAGAGTCCTGCCTAGGACTTGCCTCTGGCCACAGAGTGGGTGCCAAGGGCCTGTGGGCTGGAGGGTGCTCGGAAGCCACAGGGGAGGCTTTGGGCACCCAGTGCTCTGTGGGGGAAAACGCTGCAGGCCTGAGCCTCCAGGAACTCCTGCAGGGCCTGGGAGGGGGAAAGCTGTCCTTAGCAGAAGGCTCCCTGCCAAGGGCTGCAGGCCTTTGTGGCTGGCTCAGCTGCAGCTTCCTTGCAGGCTGCTGGTCCAGGGGCGTGTGTGCCCTGGTCCAGAGTGCTGTAGCAGGAGGTCCTAGCGAGGGGCGAGCAAGCCCCTTGTTCCCTTGGCAGAGACTGGGCTGTGCACACAGAGGCCTGCCAGCAGTGAAGACAGTGCGGGCAGCAAGGGGCTGTGGCAGGCAGCGCAGAGGTGGCAGGAGTCCTGCTAGAGAGTGGGCTCCTGACTGTTCTGTGCTCAGGCCCCAGTGGCCCCGTGCACACACAGCCTCTGGACCTGCAGCTTCCCAGCAGTGCAAGAGAGCCACAGGCAACACCCTGGGGCCTACTCGAATGAACTGGGCTCTGTCGAGGCCCTGCTGGCTGGCAGGGGCCTAGGCCAGCACAGGCCCTAGGGATGGCTTTGGCCTGCCGTCCACGCTCCTCACTCGGGCCGTTCTGCCTGTCAGACCCACACTCCCTGGAAGTGTGTTCCTGAGGCACTTGGACAGTTGGGGAAGCGGAGGCTCCCCCAGCATGGGAGGCCTGCCTAGCACACTGCTCTGGGTCCAAAGAGGAGGCCCTGCACCTCGGGCACCGGGGCTACGTTGACTGCACACAGGAGACACTTGGCACACACAGTGTTTCCCCATGGAAAGCGGGGTGCCGGGGAGCACCCGCCTGGGATGCATGGCACCTCTCCCATAGAAGCCCTCCATGCAGCAGGCTGTCATGGGTTCGGCTGCAGGCCTTTGTGGCTGGAGAGACAGCAGCTGCTCTGGAGGCTCTGGGTCAATGTGCACTCCCGTTCGAGGAAACGAGGCCTGGGGGGTGAGGTCCTTGCCCAGAATGGCAAGCAGCCTGCTCCTTTCCATGAGACGCACGTGTGGTGAGAGAGGCTTGGCAGCAGAGAAGAAGCAAGAGGGGCATCCAGGGAGGGGGTGTGCATGCAGCTCGGAGGCCCCAGATCTCCTGCTTCCCAACCCGGGAAGGCCGGCTATGCCCATCAGGCCCCATTCCCCAGTGCACAGCCAGCTTCTGGATCTGCCCTTTCCCAGCCATGCAAACACACATAGGCCGTACCCTGCGCCCTGCCGAGGGGGAAGCTTCGCTCCCCGGGTGGGCCGAATGGCACGACTGTGTGAGGGGAGAGACGGCCCCCGGAGGCCTTCAGGGAGCTGCCCCAGCAGAGCAGTGCTCAGGAGAAGGCACCCTTCTTTCTGCAGGCTGGAGGCACACTCGAGTCTCTGCCTGAGGCAGAGAGAGCTGAGCTCGGCGATCCCTGGCTGAAGGCAAAGCAGAGAGCTTTTCGGTGGAGCGGGGGCTCCACCTGCTAGCCGACAGGCATGGAAGGGGAAGCCTGGCTGCCACTGAGTTCCTGAGCAGGTGTCCAAGCTGGAGGCCCTCTGGCTCTACAAGCTCGAGAGTCCTGCCTAGGACTTGCCTCTGGCCACAGAGTGGGTGCCAAGGGCCTGTGGGCTGGAGGGTGCTCGGAAGCCACAGGGGAGGCTTTGGGCACCCAGTGCTCTGTGGGGGAAAACGCTGCAGGCCTGAGCCTCCAGGAACTCCTGCAGGGCCTGGGAGGGGGAAAGCTGTCCTTAGCAGAAGGCTCCCTGCCAAGGGCTGCAGGCCTTTGTGGCTGGCTCAGCTGCAGCTTCCTTGCAGGCTGCTGGTCCAGGGGCGTGTGTGCCCTGGTCCAGAGTGCTGTAGCAGGAGGTCCTAGCGAGGGGCGAGCAAGCCCCTTGTTCCCTTGGCAGAGACTGGGCTGTGCACACAGAGGCCTGCCAGCAGTGAAGACAGTGCGGGCAGCAAGGGGCTGTGGCAGGCAGCGCAGAGGTGGCAGGAGTCCTGCTAGAGAGTGGGCTCCTGACTGTTCTGTGCTCAGGCCCCAGTGGCCCCGTGCACACACAGCCTCTGGACCTGCAGCTTCCCAGCAGTGCAAGAGAGCCACAGGCAACACCCTGGGGCCTACTCGAATGAACTGTGCTCTGTCGAGGCCCTGCTGGCTGGCAGGGGCCTAGGCCAGCACAGGCCCTAGGGATGGCTTTGGCCTGCCGTCCACGCTCCTCACTCGGGCCGTTCTGCCTGTCAGACCCACACTCCCTGGAAGTGTGTTCCTGAGGCACTTGGACAGTTGGGGAAGCGGAGGCTCCCCCAGCATGGGAGGCCTGCCTAGCACACTGCTCTGGGTCCAAAGAGGAGGCCCTGCACCTCGGGCACCGGGGCTACGTTGACTGCACACAGGAGACACTTGGCACACACAGTGTTTCCCCATGGAAAGCGGGGTGCCGGGGAGCACCCGCCTGGGATGCATGGCACCTCTCCCATAGAAGCCCTCCATGCAGCAGGCTGTCATGGGTTCGGCTGCAGGCCTTTGTGGCTGGAGAGACAGCAGCTGCTCTGGAGGCTCTGGGTCAATGTGCACTCCCGTTCGAGGAAACGAGGCCTGGGGGGTGAGGTCCTTGCCCAGAATGGCAAGCAGCCTGCTCCTTTCCATGAGACGCACGTGTGGTGAGAGAGGCTTGGCAGCAGAGAAGAAGCAAGAGGGGCATCCAGGGAGGGGGTGTGCATGCAGCTCGGAGGCCCCAGATCTCCTGCTTCCCAACCCGGGAAGGCCGGCTATGCCCATCAGGCCCCATTCCCCAGTGCACAGCCAGCTTCTGGATCTGCCCTTTCCCAGCCATGCAAACACACATAGGCCGTACCCTGCGCCCTGCCGAGGGGGAAGCTTCGCTCCCCGGGTGGGCCGAATGGCACGACTGTGTGAGGGGAGAGACGGCCCCCGGAGGCCTTCAGGGAGCTGCCCCAGCAGAGCAGTGCTCAGGAGAAGGCACCCTTCTTTCTGCAGGCTGGAGGCACACTCGAGTCTCTGCCTGAGGCAGAGAGAGCTGAGCTCGGCGATCCCTGGCTGAAGGCAAAGCAGAGAGCTTTTCGGTGGAGCGGGGGCTCCACCTGCTAGCCGACAGGCATGGAAGGGGAAGCCTGGCTGCCACTGAGTTCCTGAGCAGGTGTCCAAGCTGGAGGCCCTCTGGCTCTACAAGCTCGAGAGTCCTGCCTAGGACTTGCCTCTGGCCACAGAGTGGGTGCCAAGGGCCTGTGGGCTGGAGGGTGCTCGGAAGCCACAGGGGAGGCTTTGGGCACCCAGTGCTCTGTGGGGGAAAACGCTGCAGGCCTGAGCCTCCAGGAACTCCTGCAGGGCCTGGGAGGGGGAAAACTGTCCTTAGCAGAAGGCTCCCTGCCAAGGGCTGCAGGCCTTTGTGGCTGGCTCAGCTGCAGCTTCCTTGCAGGCTGCTGGTCCAGGGGCGTGTGTGCCCTGGTCCAGAGTGCTGTAGCAGGAGGTCCTAGCGAGGGGCGAGCAAGCCCCTTGTTCCCTTGGCAGAGACTGGGCTGTGCACACAGAGGCCTGCCAGCAGTGAAGACAGTGCGGGCAGCAAGGGGGTGTGGCAGGCAGCGCAGAGGTGGCAGGAGTCCTGCTAGAGAGTGGGCTCCTGACTGTTCTGTGCTCAGGCCCCAGTGGCCCCGTGCACACACAGCCTCTGGACCTGCAGCTTCCCAGCAGTGCAAGAGAGCCACAGGCAACACCCTGGGGCCTACTCGAATGAACTGTGCTCTGTCGAGGCCCTGCTGGCTGGCAGGGGCCTAGGCCAGCACAGGCCCTAGGGATGGCTTTGGCCTGCCGTCCACGCTCCTCACTCGGGCCGTTCTGCCTGTCAGACCCACACTCCCTGGAAGTGTGTTCCTGAGGCACTTGGACAGTTGGGGAAGCGGAGGCTCCCCCAGCATGGGAGGCCTGCCTAGCACACTGCTCTGGGTCCAAAGAGGAGGCCCTGCACCTCGGGCACCGGGGCTACGTTGACTGCACACAGGAGACACTTGGCACACACAGTGTTTCCCCATGGAAAGCGGGGTGCCGGGGAGCACCCGCCTGGGATGCATGGCACCTCTCCCATAGAAGCCCTCCATGCAGCAGGCTGTCATGGGTTCGGCTGCAGGCCTTTGTGGCTGGAGAGACAGCAGCTGCTCTGGAGGCTCTGGGTCAATGTGCACTCCCGTTCGAGGAAACGAGGCCTGGGGGGTGAGGTCCTTGCCCAGAATGGCAAGCAGCCTGCTCCTTTCCATGAGACGCACGTGTGGTGAGAGAGGCTTGGCAGCAGAGAAGAAGCAAGAGGGGCATCCAGGGAGGGGGTGTGCATGCAGCTCGGAGGCCCCAGATCTCCTGCTTCCCAACCCGGGAAGGCCGGCTATGCCCATCAGGCCCCATTCCCCAGTGCACAGCCAGCTTCTGGATCTGCCCTTTCCCAGCCATGCAAACACACATAGGCCGTACCCTGCGCCCTGCCGAGGGGGAAGCTTCGCTCCCCGGGTGGGCCGAATGGCACGACTGTGTGAGGGGAGAGACGGCCCCCGGAGGCCTTCAGGGAGCTGCCCCAGCAGAGCAGTGCTCAGGAGAAGGCACCCTTCTTTCTGCAGGCTGGAGGCACACTCGAGTCTCTGCCTGAGGCAGAGAGAGCTGAGCTCGGCGATCCCTGGCTGAAGGCAAAGCAGAGAGCTTTTCGGTGGAGCGGGGGCTCCACCTGCTAGCCGACAGGCATGGAAGGGGAAGCCTGGCTGCCACTGAGTTCCTGAGCAGGTGTCCAAGCTGGAGGCCCTCTGGCTCTACAAGCTCGAGAGTCCTGCCTAGGACTTGCCTCTGGCCACAGAGTGGGTGCCAAGGGCCTGTGGGCTGGAGGGTGCTCGGAAGCCACAGGGGAGGCTTTGGGCACCCAGTGCTCTGTGGGGGAAAACGCTGCAGGCCTGAGCCTCCAGGAACTCCTGCAGGGCCTGGGAGGGGGAAAACTGTCCTTAGCAGAAGGCTCCCTGCCAAGGGCTGCAGGCCTTTGTGGCTGGCTCAGCTGCAGCTTCCTTGCAGGCTGCTGGTCCAGGGGCGTGTGTGCCCTGGTCCAGAGTGCTGTAGCAGGAGGTCCTAGCGAGGGGCGAGCAAGCCCCTTGTTCCCTTGGCAGAGACTGGGCTGTGCACACAGAGGCCTGCCAGCAGTGAAGACAGTGCGGGCAGCAAGGGGCTGTGGCAGGCAGCGCAGAGGTGGCAGGAGTCCTGCTAGAGAGTGGGCTCCTGACTGTTCTGTGCTCAGGCCCCAGTGGCCCCGTGCACACACAGCCTCTGGACCTGCAGCTTCCCAGCAGTGCAAGAGAGCCACAGGCAACACCCTGGGGCCTACTCGAATGAACTGTGCTCTGTCGAGGCCCTGCTGGCTGGCAGGGGCCTAGGCCAGCACAGGCCCTAGGGATGGCTTTGGCCTGCCGTCCACGCTCCTCACTCGGGCCGTTCTGCCTGTCAGACCCACACTCCCTGGAAGTGTGTTCCTGAGGCACTTGGACAGTTGGGGAAGCGGAGGCTCCCCCAGCATGGGAGGCCTGCCTAGCACACTGCTCTGGGTCCAAAGAGGAGGCCCTGCACCTCGGGCACCGGGGCTACGTTGACTGCACACAGGAGACACTTGGCACACACAGTGTTTCCCCATGGAAAGCGGGGTGCCGGGGAGCACCCGCCTGGGATGCATGGCACCTCTCCCATAGAAGCCCTCCATGCAGCAGGCTGTCATGGGTTCGGCTGCAGGCCTTTGTGGCTGGAGAGACAGCAGCTGCTCTGGAGGCTCTGGGTCAATGTGCACTCCCGTTCGAGGAAACGAGGCCTGGGGGGTGAGGTCCTTGCCCAGAATGGCAAGCAGCCTGCTCCTTTCCATGAGACGCACGTGTGGTGAGAGAGGCTTGGCAGCAGAGAAGAAGCAAGAGGGGCATCCAGGGAGGGGGTGTGCATGCAGCTCGGAGGCCCCAGATCTCCTGCTTCCCAACCCGGGAAGGCCGGCTATGCCCATCAGGCCCCATTCCCCAGTGCACAGCCAGCTTCTGGATCTGCCCTTTCCCAGCCATGCAAACACACATAGGCCGTACCCTGCGCCCTGCCGAGGGGGAAGCTTCGCTCCCCGGGTGGGCCGAATGGCACGACTGTGTGAGGGGAGAGACGGCCCCCGGAGGCCTTCAGGGAGCTGCCCCAGCAGAGCAGTGCTCAGGAGAAGGCACCCTTCTTTCTGCAGGCTGGAGGCACACTCGAGTCTCTGCCTGAGGCAGAGAGAGCTGAGCTCGGCGATCCCTGGCTGAAGGCAAAGCAGAGAGCTTTTCGGTGGAGCGGGGGCTCCACCTGCTAGCCGACAGGCATGGAAGGGGAAGCCTGGCTGCCACTGAGTTCCTGAGCAGGTGTCCAAGCTGGAGGCCCTCTGGCTCTACAAGCTCGAGAGTCCTGCCTAGGACTTGCCTCTGGCCACAGAGTGGGTGCCAAGGGCCTGTGGGCTGGAGGGTGCTCGGAAGCCACAGGGGAGGCTTTGGGCACCCAGTGCTCTGTGGGGGAAAACGCTGCAGGCCTGAGCCTCCAGGAACTCCTGCAGGGCCTGGGAGGGGGAAAGCTGTCCTTAGCAGAAGGCTCCCTGCCAAGGGCTGCAGGCCTTTGTGGCTGGCTCAGCTGCAGCTTCCTTGCAGGCTGCTGGTCCAGGGGCGTGTGTGCCCTGGTCCAGAGTGCTGTAGCAGGAGGTCCTAGCGAGGGGCGAGCAAGCCCCTTGTTCCCTTGGCAGAGACTGGGCTGTGCACACAGAGGCCTGCCAGCAGTGAAGACAGTGCGGGCAGCAAGGGGGTGTGGCAGGCAGCGCAGAGGTGGCAGGAGTCCTGCTAGAGAGTGGGCTCCTGACTGTTCTGTGCTCAGGCCCCAGTGGCCCCGTGCACACACAGCCTCTGGACCTGCAGCTTCCCAGCAGTGCAAGAGAGCCACAGGCAACACCCTGGGGCCTACTCGAATGAACTGTGCTCTGTCGAGGCCCTGCTGGCTGGCAGGGGCCTAGGCCAGCACAGGCCCTAGGGATGGCTTTGGCCTGCCGTCCACGCTCCTCACTCGGGCCGTTCTGCCTGTCAGACCCACACTCCCTGGAAGTGTGTTCCTGAGGCACTTGGACAGTTGGGGAAGCGGAGGCTCCCCCAGCATGGGAGGCCTGCCTAGCACACTGCTCTGGGTCCAAAGAGGAGGCCCTGCACCTCGGGCACCGGGGCTACGTTGACTGCACACAGGAGACACTTGGCACACACAGTGTTTCCCCATGGAAAGCGGGGTGCCGGGGAGCACCCGCCTGGGATGCATGGCACCTCTCCCATAGAAGCCCTCCATGCAGCAGGCTGTCATGGGTTCGGCTGCAGGCCTTTGTGGCTGGAGAGACAGCAGCTGCTCTGGAGGCTCTGGGTCAATGTGCACTCCCGTTCGAGGAAACGAGGCCTGGGGGGTGAGGTCCTTGCCCAGAATGGCAAGCAGCCTGCTCCTTTCCATGAGACGCACGTGTGGTGAGAGAGGCTTGGCAGCAGAGAAGAAGCAAGAGGGGCATCCAGGGAGGGGGTGTGCATGCAGCTCGGAGGCCCCAGATCTCCTGCTTCCCAACCCGGGAAGGCCGGCTATGCCCATCAGGCCCCATTCCCCAGTGCACAGCCAGCTTCTGGATCTGCCCTTTCCCAGCCATGCAAACACACATAGGCCGTACCCTGCGCCCTGCCGAGGGGGAAGCTTCGCTCCCCGGGTGGGCCGAATGGCACGACTGTGTGAGGGGAGAGACGGCCCCCGGAGGCCTTCAGGGAGCTGCCCCAGCAGAGCAGTGCTCAGGAGAAGGCACCCTTCTTTCTGCAGGCTGGAGGCACACTCGAGTCTCTGCCTGAGGCAGAGAGAGCTGAGCTCGGCGATCCCTGGCTGAAGGCAAAGCAGAGAGCTTTTCGGTGGAGCGGGGGCTCCACCTGCTAGCCGACAGGCATGGAAGGGGAAGCCTGGCTGCCACTGAGTTCCTGAGCAGGTGTCCAAGCTGGAGGCCCTCTGGCTCTACAAGCTCGAGAGTCCTGCCTAGGACTTGCCTCTGGCCACAGAGTGGGTGCCAAGGGCCTGTGGGCTGGAGGGTGCTCGGAAGCCACAGGGGAGGCTTTGGGCACCCAGTGCTCTGTGGGGGAAAACGCTGCAGGCCTGAGCCTCCAGGAACTCCTGCAGGGCCTGGGAGGGGGAAAGCTGTCCTTAGCAGAAGGCTCCCTGCCAAGGGCTGCAGGCCTTTGTGGCTGGCTCAGCTGCAGCTTCCTTGCAGGCTGCTGGTCCAGGGGCGTGTGTGCCCTGGTCCAGAGTGCTGTAGCAGGAGGTCCTAGCGAGGGGCGAGCAAGCCCCTTGTTCCCTTGGCAGAGACTGGGCTGTGCACACAGAGGCCTGCCAGCAGTGAAGACAGTGCGGGCAGCAAGGGGCTGTGGCAGGCAGCGCAGAGGTGGCAGGAGTCCTGCTAGAGAGTGGGCTCCTGACTGTTCTGTGCTCAGGCCCCAGTGGCCCCGTGCACACACAGCCTCTGGACCTGCAGCTTCCCAGCAGTGCAAGAGAGCCACAGGCAACACCCTGGGGCCTACTCGAATGAACTGTGCTCTGTCGAGGCCCTGCTGGCTGGCAGGGGCCTAGGCCAGCACAGGCCCTAGGGATGGCTTTGGCCTGCCGTCCACGCTCCTCACTCGGGCCGTTCTGCCTGTCAGACCCACACTCCCTGGAAGTGTGTTCCTGAGGCACTTGGACAGTTGGGGAAGCGGAGGCTCCCCCAGCATGGGAGGCCTGCCTAGCACACTGCTCTGGGTCCAAAGAGGAGGCCCTGCACCTCGGGCACCGGGGCTACGTTGACTGCACACAGGAGACACTTGGCACACACAGTGTTTCCCCATGGAAAGCGGGGTGCCGGGGAGCACCCGCCTGGGATGCATGGCACCTCTCCCATAGAAGCCCTCCATGCAGCAGGCTGTCATGGGTTCGGCTGCAGGCCTTTGTGGCTGGAGAGACAGCAGCTGCTCTGGAGGCTCTGGGTCAATGTGCACTCCCGTTCGAGGAAACGAGGCCTGGGGGGTGAGGTCCTTGCCCAGAATGGCAAGCAGCCTGCTCCTTTCCATGAGACGCACGTGTGGTGAGAGAGGCTTGGCAGCAGAGAAGAAGCAAGAGGGGCATCCAGGGAGGGGGTGTGCATGCAGCTCGGAGGCCCCAGATCTCCTGCTTCCCAACCCGGGAAGGCCGGCTATGCCCATCAGGCCCCATTCCCCAGTGCACAGCCAGCTTCTGGATCTGCCCTTTCCCAGCCATGCAAACACACATAGGCCGTACCCTGCGCCCTGCCGAGGGGGAAGCTTCGCTCCCCGGGTGGGCCGAATGGCACGACTGTGTGAGGGGAGAGACGGCCCCCGGAGGCCTTCAGGGAGCTGCCCCAGCAGAGCAGTGCTCAGGAGAAGGCACCCTTCTTTCTGCAGGCTGGAGGCACACTCGAGTCTCTGCCTGAGGCAGAGAGAGCTGAGCTCGGCGATCCCTGGCTGAAGGCAAAGCAGAGAGCTTTTCGGTGGAGCGGGGGCTCCACCTGCTAGCCGACAGGCATGGAAGGGGAAGCCTGGCTGCCACTGAGTTCCTGAGCAGGTGTCCAAGCTGGAGGCCCTCTGGCTCTACAAGCTCGAGAGTCCTGCCTAGGACTTGCCTCTGGCCACAGAGTGGGTGCCAAGGGCCTGTGGGCTGGAGGGTGTTCGGAAGCCACAGGGGAGGCTTTGGGCACCCAGTGCTCTGTGGGGGAAAACGCTGCAGGCCTGAGCCTCCAGGAACTCCTGCAGGGCCTGGGAGGGGGAAAGCTGTCCTTAGCAGAAGGCTCCCTGCCAAGGGCTGCAGGCCTTTGTGGCTGGCTCAGCTGCAGCTTCCTTGCAGGCTGCTGGTCCAGGGGCGTGTGTGCCCTGGTCCAGAGTGCTGTAGCAGGAGGTCCTAGCGAGGGGCGAGCAAGCCCCTTGTTCCCTTGGCAGAGACTGGGCTGTGCACACAGAGGCCTGCCAGCAGTGAAGACAGTGCGGGCAGCAAGGGGCTGTGGCAGGCAGCGCAGAGGTGGCAGGAGTCCTGCTAGAGAGTGGGCTCCTGACTGTTCTGTGCTCAGGCCCCAGTGGCCCCGTGCACACACAGCCTCTGGACCTGCAGCTTCCCAGCAGTGCAAGAGAGCCACAGGCAACACCCTGGGGCCTACTCGAATGAACTGTGCTCTGTCGAGGCCCTGCTGGCTGGCAGGGGCCTAGGCCAGCACAGGCCCTAGGGATGGCTTTGGCCTGCCGTCCACGCTCCTCACTCGGGCCGTTCTGCCTGTCAGACCCACACTCCCTGGAAGTGTGTTCCTGAGGCACTTGGACAGTTGGGGAAGCGGAGGCTCCCCCAGCATGGGAGGCCTGCCTAGCACACTGCTCTGGGTCCAAAGAGGAGGCCCTGCACCTCGGGCACCGGGGCTACGTTGACTGCACACAGGAGACACTTGGCACACACAGTGTTTCCCCATGGAAAGCGGGGTGCCGGGGAGCACCCGCCTGGGATGCATGGCACCTCTCCCATAGAAGCCCTCCATGCAGCAGGCTGTCATGGGTTCGGCTGCAGGCCTTTGTGGCTGGAGAGACAGCAGCTGCTCTGGAGGCTCTGGGTCAATGTGCACTCCCGTTCGAGGAAACGAGGCCTGGGGGGTGAGGTCCTTGCCCAGAATGGCAAGCAGCCTGCTCCTTTCCATGAGACGCACGTGTGGTGAGAGAGGCTTGGCAGCAGAGAAGAAGCAAGAGGGGCATCCAGGGAGGGGGTGTGCATGCAGCTCGGAGGCCCCAGATCTCCTGCTTCCCAACCCGGGAAGGCCGGCTATGCCCATCAGGCCCCATTCCCCAGTGCACAGCCAGCTTCTGGATCTGCCCTTTCCCAGCCATGCAAACACACATAGGCCGTACCCTGCGCCCTGCCGAGGGGGAAGCTTCGCTCCCCGGGTGGGCCGAATGGCACGACTGTGTGAGGGGAGAGACGGCCCCCGGAGGCCTTCAGGGAGCTGCCCCAGCAGAGCAGTGCTCAGGAGAAGGCACCCTTCTTTCTGCAGGCTGGAGGCACACTCGAGTCTCTGCCTGAGGCAGAGAGAGCTGAGCTCGGCGATCCCTGGCTGAAGGCAAAGCAGAGAGCTTTTCGGTGGAGCGGGGGCTCCACCTGCTAGCCGACAGGCATGGAAGGGGAAGCCTGGCTGCCACTGAGTTCCTGAGCAGGTGTCCAAGCTGGAGGCCCTCTGGCTCTACAAGCTCGAGAGTCCTGCCTAGGACTTGCCTCTGGCCACAGAGTGGGTGCCAAGGGCCTGTGGGCTGGAGGGTGTTCGGAAGCCACAGGGGAGGCTTTGGGCACCCAGTGCTCTGTGGGGGAAAACGCTGCAGGCCTGAGCCTCCAGGAACTCCTGCAGGGCCTGGGAGGGGGAAAACTGTCCTTAGCAGAAGGCTCCCTGCCAAGGGCTGCAGGCCTTTGTGGCTGGCTCAGCTGCAGCTTCCTTGCAGGCTGCTGGTCCAGGGGCGTGTGTGCCCTGGTCCAGAGTGCTGTAGCAGGAGGTCCTAGCGAGGGGCGAGCAAGCCCCTTGTTCCCTTGGCAGAGACTGGGCTGTGCACACAGAGGCCTGCCAGCAGTGAAGACAGTGCGGGCAGCAAGGGGCTGTGGCAGGCAGCGCAGAGGTGGCAGGAGTCCTGCTAGAGAGTGGGCTCCTGACTGTTCTGTGCTCAGGCCCCAGTGGCCCCGTGCACACACAGCCTCTGGACCTGCAGCTTCCCAGCAGTGCAAGAGAGCCACAGGCAACACCCTGGGGCCTACTCGAATGAACTGTGCTCTGTCGAGGCCCTGCTGGCTGGCAGGGGCCTAGGCCAGCACAGGCCCTAGGGATGGCTTTGGCCTGCCGTCCACGCTCCTCACTCGGGCCGTTCTGCCTGTCAGACCCACACTCCCTGGAAGTGTGTTCCTGAGGCACTTGGACAGTTGGGGAAGCGGAGGCTCCCCCAGCATGGGAGGCCTGCCTAGCACACTGCTCTGGGTCCAAAGAGGAGGCCCTGCACCTCGGGCACCGGGGCTACGTTGACTGCACACAGGAGACACTTGGCACACACAGTGTTTCCCCATGGAAAGCGGGGTGCCGGGGAGCACCCGCCTGGGATGCATGGCACCTCTCCCATAGAAGCCCTCCATGCAGCAGGCTGTCATGGGTTCGGCTGCAGGCCTTTGTGGCTGGAGAGACAGCAGCTGCTCTGGAGGCTCTGGGTCAATGTGCACTCCCGTTCGAGGAAACGAGGCCTGGGGGGTGAGGTCCTTGCCCAGAATGGCAAGCAGCCTGCTCCTTTCCATGAGACGCACGTGTGGTGAGAGAGGCTTGGCAGCAGAGAAGAAGCAAGAGGGGCATCCAGGGAGGGGGTGTGCATGCAGCTCGGAGGCCCCAGATCTCCTGCTTCCCAACCCGGGAAGGCCGGCTATGCCCATCAGGCCCCATTCCCCAGTGCACAGCCAGCTTCTGGATCTGCCCTTTCCCAGCCATGCAAACACACATAGGCCGTACCCTGCGCCCTGCCGAGGGGGAAGCTTCGCTCCCCGGGTGGGCCGAATGGCACGACTGTGTGAGGGGAGAGACGGCCCCCGGAGGCCTTCAGGGAGCTGCCCCAGCAGAGCAGTGCTCAGGAGAAGGCACCCTTCTTTCTGCAGGCTGGAGGCACACTCGAGTCTCTGCCTGAGGCAGAGAGAGCTGAGCTCGGCGATCCCTGGCTGAAGGCAAAGCAGAGAGCTTTTCGGTGGAGCGGGGGCTCCACCTGCTAGCCGACAGGCATGGAAGGGGAAGCCTGGCTGCCACTGAGTTCCTGAGCAGGTGTCCAAGCTGGAGGCCCTCTGGCTCTACAAGCTCGAGAGTCCTGCCTAGGACTTGCCTCTGGCCACAGAGTGGGTGCCAAGGGCCTGTGGGCTGGAGGGTGTTCGGAAGCCACAGGGGAGGCTTTGGGCACCCAGTGCTCTGTGGGGGAAAACGCTGCAGGCCTGAGCCTCCAGGAACTCCTGCAGGGCCTGGGAGGGGGAAAGCTGTCCTTAGCAGAAGGCTCCCTGCCAAGGGCTGCAGGCCTTTGTGGCTGGCTCAGCTGCAGCTTCCTTGCAGGCTGCTGGTCCAGGGGCGTGTGTGCCCTGGTCCAGAGTGCTGTAGCAGGAGGTCCTAGCGAGGGGCGAGCAAGCCCCTTGTTCCCTTGGCAGAGACTGGGCTGTGCACACAGAGGCCTGCCAGCAGTGAAGACAGTGCGGGCAGCAAGGGGCTGTGGCAGGCAGCGCAGAGGTGGCAGGAGTCCTGCTAGAGAGTGGGCTCCTGACTGTTCTGTGCTCAGGCCCCAGTGGCCCCGTGCACACACAGCCTCTGGACCTGCAGCTTCCCAGCAGTGCAAGAGAGCCACAGGCAACACCCTGGGGCCTACTCGAATGAACTGTGCTCTGTCGAGGCCCTGCTGGCTGGCAGGGGCCTAGGCCAGCACAGGCCCTAGGGATGGCTTTGGCCTGCCGTCCACGCTCCTCACTCGGGCCGTTCTGCCTGTCAGACCCACACTCCCTGGAAGTGTGTTCCTGAGGCACTTGGACAGTTGGGGAAGCGGAGGCTCCCCCAGCATGGGAGGCCTGCCTAGCACACTGCTCTGGGTCCAAAGAGGAGGCCCTGCACCTCGGGCACCGGGGCTACGTTGACTGCACACAGGAGACACTTGGCACACACAGTGTTTCCCCATGGAAAGCGGGGTGCCGGGGAGCACCCGCCTGGGATGCATGGCACCTCTCCCATAGAAGCCCTCCATGCAGCAGGCTGTCATGGGTTCGGCTGCAGGCCTTTGTGGCTGGAGAGACAGCAGCTGCTCTGGAGGCTCTGGGTCAATGTGCACTCCCGTTCGAGGAAACGAGGCCTGGGGGGTGAGGTCCTTGCCCAGAATGGCAAGCAGCCTGCTCCTTTCCATGAGACGCACGTGTGGTGAGAGAGGCTTGGCAGCAGAGAAGAAGCAAGAGGGGCATCCAGGGAGGGGGTGTGCATGCAGCTCGGAGGCCCCAGATCTCCTGCTTCCCAACCCGGGAAGGCCGGCTATGCCCATCAGGCCCCATTCCCCAGTGCACAGCCAGCTTCTGGATCTGCCCTTTCCCAGCCATGCAAACACACATAGGCCGTACCCTGCGCCCTGCCGAGGGGGAAGCTTCGCTCCCCGGGTGGGCCGAATGGCACGACTGTGTGAGGGGAGAGACGGCCCCCGGAGGCCTTCAGGGAGCTGCCCCAGCAGAGCAGTGCTCAGGAGAAGGCACCCTTCTTTCTGCAGGCTGGAGGCACACTCGAGTCTCTGCCTGAGGCAGAGAGAGCTGAGCTCGGCGATCCCTGGCTGAAGGCAAAGCAGAGAGCTTTTCGGTGGAGCGGGGGCTCCACCTGCTAGCCGACAGGCATGGAAGGGGAAGCCTGGCTGCCACTGAGTTCCTGAGCAGGTGTCCAAGCTGGAGGCCCTCTGGCTCTACAAGCTCGAGAGTCCTGCCTAGGACTTGCCTCTGGCCACAGAGTGGGTGCCAAGGGCCTGTGGGCTGGAGGGTGTTCGGAAGCCACAGGGGAGGCTTTGGGCACCCAGTGCTCTGTGGGGGAAAACGCTGCAGGCCTGAGCCTCCAGGAACTCCTGCAGGGCCTGGGAGGGGGAAAACTGTCCTTAGCAGAAGGCTCCCTGCCAAGGGCTGCAGGCCTTTGTGGCTGGCTCAGCTGCAGCTTCCTTGCAGGCTGCTGGTCCAGGGGCGTGTGTGCCCTGGTCCAGAGTGCTGTAGCAGGAGGTCCTAGCGAGGGGCGAGCAAGCCCCTTGTTCCCTTGGCAGAGACTGGGCTGTGCACACAGAGGCCTGCCAGCAGTGAAGACAGTGCGGGCAGCAAGGGGCTGTGGCAGGCAGCGCAGAGGTGGCAGGAGTCCTGCTAGAGAGTGGGCTCCTGACTGTTCTGTGCTCAGGCCCCAGTGGCCCCGTGCACACACAGCCTCTGGACCTGCAGCTTCCCAGCAGTGCAAGAGAGCCACAGGCAACACCCTGGGGCCTACTCGAATGAACTGTGCTCTGTCGAGGCCCTGCTGGCTGGCAGGGGCCTAGGCCAGCACAGGCCCTAGGGATGGCTTTGGCCTGCCGTCCACGCTCCTCACTCGGGCCGTTCTGCCTGTCAGACCCACACTCCCTGGAAGTGTGTTCCTGAGGCACTTGGACAGTTGGGGAAGCGGAGGCTCCCCCAGCATGGGAGGCCTGCCTAGCACACTGCTCTGGGTCCAAAGAGGAGGCCCTGCACCTCGGGCACCGGGGCTACGTTGACTGCACACAGGAGACACTTGGCACACACAGTGTTTCCCCATGGAAAGCGGGGTGCCGGGGAGCACCCGCCTGGGATGCATGGCACCTCTCCCATAGAAGCCCTCCATGCAGCAGGCTGTCATGGGTTCGGCTGCAGGCCTTTGTGGCTGGAGAGACAGCAGCTGCTCTGGAGGCTCTGGGTCAATGTGCACTCCCGTTCGAGGAAACGAGGCCTGGGGGGTGAGGTCCTTGCCCAGAATGGCAAGCAGCCTGCTCCTTTCCATGAGACGCACGTGTGGTGAGAGAGGCTTGGCAGCAGAGAAGAAGCAAGAGGGGCATCCAGGGAGGGGGTGTGCATGCAGCTCGGAGGCCCCAGATCTCCTGCTTCCCAACCCGGGAAGGCCGGCTATGCCCATCAGGCCCCATTCCCCAGTGCACAGCCAGCTTCTGGATCTGCCCTTTCCCAGCCATGCAAACACACATAGGCCGTACCCTGCGCCCTGCCGAGGGGGAAGCTTCGCTCCCCGGGTGGGCCGAATGGCACGACTGTGTGAGGGGAGAGACGGCCCCCGGAGGCCTTCAGGGAGCTGCCCCAGCAGAGCAGTGCTCAGGAGAAGGCACCCTTCTTTCTGCAGGCTGGAGGCACACTCGAGTCTCTGCCTGAGGCAGAGAGAGCTGAGCTCGGCGATCCCTGGCTGAAGGCAAAGCAGAGAGCTTTTCGGTGGAGCGGGGGCTCCACCTGCTAGCCGACAGGCATGGAAGGGGAAGCCTGGCTGCCACTGAGTTCCTGAGCAGGTGTCCAAGCTGGAGGCCCTCTGGCTCTACAAGCTCGAGAGTCCTGCCTAGGACTTGCCTCTGGCCACAGAGTGGGTGCCAAGGGCCTGTGGGCTGGAGGGTGTTCGGAAGCCACAGGGGAGGCTTTGGGCACCCAGTGCTCTGTGGGGGAAAACGCTGCAGGCCTGAGCCTCCAGGAACTCCTGCAGGGCCTGGGAGGGGGAAAGCTGTCCTTAGCAGAAGGCTCCCTGCCAAGGGCTGCAGGCCTTTGTGGCTGGCTCAGCTGCAGCTTCCTTGCAGGCTGCTGGTCCAGGGGCGTGTGTGCCCTGGTCCAGAGTGCTGTAGCAGGAGGTCCTAGCGAGGGGCGAGCAAGCCCCTTGTTCCCTTGGCAGAGACTGGGCTGTGCACACAGAGGCCTGCCAGCAGTGAAGACAGTGCGGGCAGCAAGGGGCTGTGGCAGGCAGCGCAGAGGTGGCAGGAGTCCTGCTAGAGAGTGGGCTCCTGACTGTTCTGTGCTCAGGCCCCAGTGGCCCCGTGCACACACAGCCTCTGGACCTGCAGCTTCCCAGCAGTGCAAGAGAGCCACAGGCAACACCCTGGGGCCTACTCGAATGAACTGTGCTCTGTCGAGGCCCTGCTGGCTGGCAGGGGCCTAGGCCAGCACAGGCCCTAGGGATGGCTTTGGCCTGCCGTCCACGCTCCTCACTCGGGCCGTTCTGCCTGTCAGACCCACACTCCCTGGAAGTGTGTTCCTGAGGCACTTGGACAGTTGGGGAAGCGGAGGCTCCCCCAGCATGGGAGGCCTGCCTAGCACACTGCTCTGGGTCCAAAGAGGAGGCCCTGCACCTCGGGCACCGGGGCTACGTTGACTGCACACAGGAGACACTTGGCACACACAGTGTTTCCCCATGGAAAGCGGGGTGCCGGGGAGCACCCGCCTGGGATGCATGGCACCTCTCCCATAGAAGCCCTCCATGCAGCAGGCTGTCATGGGTTCGGCTGCAGGCCTTTGTGGCTGGAGAGACAGCAGCTGCTCTGGAGGCTCTGGGTCAATGTGCACTCCCGTTCGAGGAAACGAGGCCTGGGGGGTGAGGTCCTTGCCCAGAATGGCAAGCAGCCTGCTCCTTTCCATGAGACGCACGTGTGGTGAGAGAGGCTTGGCAGCAGAGAAGAAGCAAGAGGGGCATCCAGGGAGGGGGTGTGCATGCAGCTCGGAGGCCCCAGATCTCCTGCTTCCCAACCCGGGAAGGCCGGCTATGCCCATCAGGCCCCATTCCCCAGTGCACAGCCAGCTTCTGGATCTGCCCTTTCCCAGCCATGCAAACACACATAGGCCGTACCCTGCGCCCTGCCGAGGGGGAAGCTTCGCTCCCCGGGTGGGCCGAATGGCACGACTGTGTGAGGGGAGAGACGGCCCCCGGAGGCCTTCAGGGAGCTGCCCCAGCAGAGCAGTGCTCAGGAGAAGGCACCCTTCTTTCTGCAGGCTGGAGGCACACTCGAGTCTCTGCCTGAGGCAGAGAGAGCTGAGCTCGGCGATCCCTGGCTGAAGGCAAAGCAGAGAGCTTTTCGGTGGAGCGGGGGCTCCACCTGCTAGCCGACAGGCATGGAAGGGGAAGCCTGGCTGCCACTGAGTTCCTGAGCAGGTGTCCAAGCTGGAGGCCCTCTGGCTCTACAAGCTCGAGAGTCCTGCCTAGGACTTGCCTCTGGCCACAGAGTGGGTGCCAAGGGCCTGTGGGCTGGAGGGTGCTCGGAAGCCACAGGGGAGGCTTTGGGCACCCAGTGCTCTGTGGGGGAAAACGCTGCAGGCCTGAGCCTCCAGGAACTCCTGCAGGGCCTGGGAGGGGGAAAACTGTCCTTAGCAGAAGGCTCCCTGCCAAGGGCTGCAGGCCTTTGTGGCTGGCTCAGCTGCAGCTTCCTTGCAGGCTGCTGGTCCAGGGGCGTGTGTGCCCTGGTCCAGAGTGCTGTAGCAGGAGGTCCTAGCGAGGGGCGAGCAAGCCCCTTGTTCCCTTGGCAGAGACTGGGCTGTGCACACAGAGGCCTGCCAGCAGTGAAGACAGTGCGGGCAGCAAGGGGCTGTGGCAGGCAGCGCAGAGGTGGCAGGAGTCCTGCTAGAGAGTGGGCTCCTGACTGTTCTGTGCTCAGGCCCCAGTGGCCCCGTGCACACACAGCCTCTGGACCTGCAGCTTCCCAGCAGTGCAAGAGAGCCACAGGCAACACCCTGGGGCCTACTCGAATGAACTGTGCTCTGTCGAGGCCCTGCTGGCTGGCAGGGGCCTAGGCCAGCACAGGCCCTAGGGATGGCTTTGGCCTGCCGTCCACGCTCCTCACTCGGGCCGTTCTGCCTGTCAGACCCACACTCCCTGGAAGTGTGTTCCTGAGGCACTTGGACAGTTGGGGAAGCGGAGGCTCCCCCAGCATGGGAGGCCTGCCTAGCACACTGCTCTGGGTCCAAAGAGGAGGCCCTGCACCTCGGGCACCGGGGCTACGTTGACTGCACACAGGAGACACTTGGCACACACAGTGTTTCCCCATGGAAAGCGGGGTGCCGGGGAGCACCCGCCTGGGATGCATGGCACCTCTCCCATAGAAGCCCTCCATGCAGCAGGCTGTCATGGGTTCGGCTGCAGGCCTTTGTGGCTGGAGAGACAGCAGCTGCTCTGGAGGCTCTGGGTCAATGTGCACTCCCGTTCGAGGAAACGAGGCCTGGGGGGTGAGGTCCTTGCCCAGAATGGCAAGCAGCCTGCTCCTTTCCATGAGACGCACGTGTGGTGAGAGAGGCTTGGCAGCAGAGAAGAAGCAAGAGGGGCATCCAGGGAGGGGGTGTGCATGCAGCTCGGAGGCCCCAGATCTCCTGCTTCCCAACCCGGGAAGGCCGGCTATGCCCATCAGGCCCCATTCCCCAGTGCACAGCCAGCTTCTGGATCTGCCCTTTCCCAGCCATGCAAACACACATAGGCCGTACCCTGCGCCCTGCCGAGGGGGAAGCTTCGCTCCCCGGGTGGGCCGAATGGCACGACTGTGTGAGGGGAGAGACGGCCCCCGGAGGCCTTCAGGGAGCTGCCCCAGCAGAGCAGTGCTCAGGAGAAGGCACCCTTCTTTCTGCAGGCTGGAGGCACACTCGAGTCTCTGCCTGAGGCAGAGAGAGCTGAGCTCGGCGATCCCTGGCTGAAGGCAAAGCAGAGAGCTTTTCGGTGGAGCGGGGGCTCCACCTGCTAGCCGACAGGCATGGAAGGGGAAGCCTGGCTGCCACTGAGTTCCTGAGCAGGTGTCCAAGCTGGAGGCCCTCTGGCTCTACAAGCTCGAGAGTCCTGCCTAGGACTTGCCTCTGGCCACAGAGTGGGTGCCAAGGGCCTGTGGGCTGGAGGGTGCTCGGAAGCCACAGGGGAGGCTTTGGGCACCCAGTGCTCTGTGGGGGAAAACGCTGCAGGCCTGAGCCTCCAGGAACTCCTGCAGGGCCTGGGAGGGGGAAAGCTGTCCTTAGCAGAAGGCTCCCTGCCAAGGGCTGCAGGCCTTTGTGGCTGGCTCAGCTGCAGCTTCCTTGCAGGCTGCTGGTCCAGGGGCGTGTGTGCCCTGGTCCAGAGTGCTGTAGCAGGAGGTCCTAGCGAGGGGCGAGCAAGCCCCTTGTTCCCTTGGCAGAGACTGGGCTGTGCACACAGAGGCCTGCCAGCAGTGAAGACAGTGCGGGCAGCAAGGGGCTGTGGCAGGCAGCGCAGAGGTGGCAGGAGTCCTGCTAGAGAGTGGGCTCCTGACTGTTCTGTGCTCAGGCCCCAGTGGCCCCGTGCACACACAGCCTCTGGACCTGCAGCTTCCCAGCAGTGCAAGAGAGCCACAGGCAACACCCTGGGGCCTACTCGAATGAACTGTGCTCTGTCGAGGCCCTGCTGGCTGGCAGGGGCCTAGGCCAGCACAGGCCCTAGGGATGGCTTTGGCCTGCCGTCCACGCTCCTCACTCGGGCCGTTCTGCCTGTCAGACCCACACTCCCTGGAAGTGTGTTCCTGAGGCACTTGGACAGTTGGGGAAGCGGAGGCTCCCCCAGCATGGGAGGCCTGCCTAGCACACTGCTCTGGGTCCAAAGAGGAGGCCCTGCACCTCGGGCACCGGGGCTACGTTGACTGCACACAGGAGACACTTGGCACACACAGTGTTTCCCCATGGAAAGCGGGGTGCCGGGGAGCACCCGCCTGGGATGCATGGCACCTCTCCCATAGAAGCCCTCCATGCAGCAGGCTGTCATGGGTTCGGCTGCAGGCCTTTGTGGCTGGAGAGACAGCAGCTGCTCTGGAGGCTCTGGGTCAATGTGCACTCCCGTTCGAGGAAACGAGGCCTGGGGGGTGAGGTCCTTGCCCAGAATGGCAAGCAGCCTGCTCCTTTCCATGAGACGCACGTGTGGTGAGAGAGGCTTGGCAGCAGAGAAGAAGCAAGAGGGGCATCCAGGGAGGGGGTGTGCATGCAGCTCGGAGGCCCCAGATCTCCTGCTTCCCAACCCGGGAAGGCCGGCTATGCCCATCAGGCCCCATTCCCCAGTGCACAGCCAGCTTCTGGATCTGCCCTTTCCCAGCCATGCAAACACACATAGGCCGTACCCTGCGCCCTGCCGAGGGGGAAGCTTCGCTCCCCGGGTGGGCCGAATGGCACGACTGTGTGAGGGGAGAGACGGCCCCCGGAGGCCTTCAGGGAGCTGCCCCAGCAGAGCAGTGCTCAGGAGAAGGCACCCTTCTTTCTGCAGGCTGGAGGCACACTCGAGTCTCTGCCTGAGGCAGAGAGAGCTGAGCTCGGCGATCCCTGGCTGAAGGCAAAGCAGAGAGCTTTTCGGTGGAGCGGGGGCTCCACCTGCTAGCCGACAGGCATGGAAGGGGAAGCCTGGCTGCCACTGAGTTCCTGAGCAGGTGTCCAAGCTGGAGGCCCTCTGGCTCTACAAGCTCGAGAGTCCTGCCTAGGACTTGCCTCTGGCCACAGAGTGGGTGCCAAGGGCCTGTGGGCTGGAGGGTGCTCGGAAGCCACAGGGGAGGCTTTGGGCACCCAGTGCTCTGTGGGGGAAAACGCTGCAGGCCTGAGCCTCCAGGAACTCCTGCAGGGCCTGGGAGGGGGAAAACTGTCCTTAGCAGAAGGCTCCCTGCCAAGGGCTGCAGGCCTTTGTGGCTGGCTCAGCTGCAGCTTCCTTGCAGGCTGCTGGTCCAGGGGCGTGTGTGCCCTGGTCCAGAGTGCTGTAGCAGGAGGTCCTAGCGAGGGGCGAGCAAGCCCCTTGTTCCCTTGGCAGAGACTGGGCTGTGCACACAGAGGCCTGCCAGCAGTGAAGACAGTGCGGGCAGCAAGGGGCTGTGGCAGGCAGCGCAGAGGTGGCAGGAGTCCTGCTAGAGAGTGGGCTCCTGACTGTTCTGTGCTCAGGCCCCAGTGGCCCCGTGCACACACAGCCTCTGGACCTGCAGCTTCCCAGCAGTGCAAGAGAGCCACAGGCAACACCCTGGGGCCTACTCGAATGAACTGTGCTCTGTCGAGGCCCTGCTGGCTGGCAGGGGCCTAGGCCAGCACAGGCCCTAGGGATGGCTTTGGCCTGCCGTCCACGCTCCTCACTCGGGCCGTTCTGCCTGTCAGACCCACACTCCCTGGAAGTGTGTTCCTGAGGCACTTGGACAGTTGGGGAAGCGGAGGCTCCCCCAGCATGGGAGGCCTGCCTAGCACACTGCTCTGGGTCCAAAGAGGAGGCCCTGCACCTCGGGCACCGGGGCTACGTTGACTGCACACAGGAGACACTTGGCACACACAGTGTTTCCCCATGGAAAGCGGGGTGCCGGGGAGCACCCGCCTGGGATGCATGGCACCTCTCCCATAGAAGCCCTCCATGCAGCAGGCTGTCATGGGTTCGGCTGCAGGCCTTTGTGGCTGGAGAGACAGCAGCTGCTCTGGAGGCTCTGGGTCAATGTGCACTCCCGTTCGAGGAAACGAGGCCTGGGGGGTGAGGTCCTTGCCCAGAATGGCAAGCAGCCTGCTCCTTTCCATGAGACGCACGTGTGGTGAGAGAGGCTTGGCAGCAGAGAAGAAGCAAGAGGGGCATCCAGGGAGGGGGTGTGCATGCAGCTCGGAGGCCCCAGATCTCCTGCTTCCCAACCCGGGAAGGCCGGCTATGCCCATCAGGCCCCATTCCCCAGTGCACAGCCAGCTTCTGGATCTGCCCTTTCCCAGCCATGCAAACACACATAGGCCGTACCCTGCGCCCTGCCGAGGGGGAAGCTTCGCTCCCCGGGTGGGCCGAATGGCACGACTGTGTGAGGGGAGAGACGGCCCCCGGAGGCCTTCAGGGAGCTGCCCCAGCAGAGCAGTGCTCAGGAGAAGGCACCCTTCTTTCTGCAGGCTGGAGGCACACTCGAGTCTCTGCCTGAGGCAGAGAGAGCTGAGCTCGGCGATCCCTGGCTGAAGGCAAAGCAGAGAGCTTTTCGGTGGAGCGGGGGCTCCACCTGCTAGCCGACAGGCATGGAAGGGGAAGCCTGGCTGCCACTGAGTTCCTGAGCAGGTGTCCAAGCTGGAGGCCCTCTGGCTCTACAAGCTCGAGAGTCCTGCCTAGGACTTGCCTCTGGCCACAGAGTGGGTGCCAAGGGCCTGTGGGCTGGAGGGTGCTCGGAAGCCACAGGGGAGGCTTTGGGCACCCAGTGCTCTGTGGGGGAAAACGCTGCAGGCCTGAGCCTCCAGGAACTCCTGCAGGGCCTGGGAGGGGGAAAGCTGTCCTTAGCAGAAGGCTCCCTGCCAAGGGCTGCAGGCCTTTGTGGCTGGCTCAGCTGCAGCTTCCTTGCAGGCTGCTGGTCCAGGGGCGTGTGTGCCCTGGTCCAGAGTGCTGTAGCAGGAGGTCCTAGCGAGGGGCGAGCAAGCCCCTTGTTCCCTTGGCAGAGACTGGGCTGTGCACACAGAGGCCTGCCAGCAGTGAAGACAGTGCGGGCAGCAAGGGGGTGTGGCAGGCAGCGCAGAGGTGGCAGGAGTCCTGCTAGAGAGTGGGCTCCTGACTGTTCTGTGCTCAGGCCCCAGTGGCCCCGTGCACACACAGCCTCTGGACCTGCAGCTTCCCAGCAGTGCAAGAGAGCCACAGGCAACACCCTGGGGCCTACTCGAATGAACTGGGCTCTGTCGAGGCCCTGCTGGCTGGCAGGGGCCTAGGCCAGCACAGGCCCTAGGGATGGCTTTGGCCTGCCGTCCACGCTCCTCACTCGGGCCGTTCTGCCTGTCAGACCCACACTCCCTGGAAGTGTGTTCCTGAGGCACTTGGACAGCTGGGGAAGCGGAGGCTCCCCCAGCATGGGAGGCCTGCCTAGCACACTGCTCTGGGTCCAAAGAGGAGGCCCTGCACCTCGGGCACCGGGGCTACGTTGACTGCACACAGGAGACACTTGGCACACACAGTGTTTCCCCATGGAAAGCGGGGTGCCGGGGAGCACCCGCCTGGGATGCATGGCACCTCTCCCATAGAAGCCCTCCATGCAGCAGGCTGTCATGGGTTCGGCTGCAGGCCTTTGTGGCTGGAGAGACAGCAGCTGCTCTGGAGGCTCTGGGTCAATGTGCACTCCCGTTCGAGGAAACGAGGCCTGGGGGGTGAGGTCCTTGCCCAGAATGGCAAGCAGCCTGCTCCTTTCCATGAGACGCACGTGTGGTGAGAGAGGCTTGGCAGCAGAGAAGAAGCAAGAGGGGCATCCAGGGAGGGGGTGTGCATGCAGCTCGGAGGCCCCAGATCTCCTGCTTCCCAACCCGGGAAGGCCGGCTATGCCCATCAGGCCCCATTCCCCAGTGCACAGCCAGCTTCTGGATCTGCCCTTTCCCAGCCATGCAAACACACATAGGCCGTACCCTGCGCCCTGCCGAGGGGGAAGCTTCGCTCCCCGGGTGGGCCGAATGGCACGACTGTGTGAGGGGAGAGACGGCCCCCGGAGGCCTTCAGGGAGCTGCCCCAGCAGAGCAGTGCTCAGGAGAAGGCACCCTTCTTTCTGCAGGCTGGAGGCACACTCGAGTCTCTGCCTGAGGCAGAGAGAGCTGAGCTCGGCGATCCCTGGCTGAAGGCAAAGCAGAGAGCTTTTCGGTGGAGCGGGGGCTCCACCTGCTAGCCGACAGGCATGGAAGGGGAAGCCTGGCTGCCACTGAGTTCCTGAGCAGGTGTCCAAGCTGGAGGCCCTCTGGCTCTACAAGCTCGAGAGTCCTGCCTAGGACTTGCCTCTGGCCACAGAGTGGGTGCCAAGGGCCTGTGGGCTGGAGGGTGCTCGGAAGCCACAGGGGAGGCTTTGGGCACCCAGTGCTCTGTGGGGGAAAACGCTGCAGGCCTGAGCCTCCAGGAACTCCTGCAGGGCCTGGGAGGGGGAAAGCTGTCCTTAGCAGAAGGCTCCCTGCCAAGGGCTGCAGGCCTTTGTGGCTGGCTCAGCTGCAGCTTCCTTGCAGGCTGCTGGTCCAGGGGCGTGTGTGCCCTGGTCCAGAGTGCTGTAGCAGGAGGTCCTAGCGAGGGGCGAGCAAGCCCCTTGTTCCCTTGGCAGAGACTGGGCTGTGCACACAGAGGCCTGCCAGCAGTGAAGACAGTGCGGGCAGCAAGGGGCTGTGGCAGGCAGCGCAGAGGTGGCAGGAGTCCTGCTAGAGAGTGGGCTCCTGACTGTTCTGTGCTCAGGCCCCAGTGGCCCCGTGCACACACAGCCTCTGGACCTGCAGCTTCCCAGCAGTGCAAGAGAGCCACAGGCAACACCCTGGGGCCTACTCGAATGAACTGTGCTCTGTCGAGGCCCTGCTGGCTGGCAGGGGCCTAGGCCAGCACAGGCCCTAGGGATGGCTTTGGCCTGCCGTCCACGCTCCTCACTCGGGCCGTTCTGCCTGTCAGACCCACACTCCCTGGAAGTGTGTTCCTGAGGCACTTGGACAGTTGGGGAAGCGGAGGCTCCCCCAGCATGGGAGGCCTGCCTAGCACACTGCTCTGGGTCCAAAGAGGAGGCCCTGCACCTCGGGCACCGGGGCTACGTTGACTGCACACAGGAGACACTTGGCACACACAGTGTTTCCCCATGGAAAGCGGGGTGCCGGGGAGCACCCGCCTGGGATGCATGGCACCTCTCCCATAGAAGCCCTCCATGCAGCAGGCTGTCATGGGTTCGGCTGCAGGCCTTTGTGGCTGGAGAGACAGCAGCTGCTCTGGAGGCTCTGGGTCAATGTGCACTCCCGTTCGAGGAAACGAGGCCTGGGGGGTGAGGTCCTTGCCCAGAATGGCAAGCAGCCTGCTCCTTTCCATGAGACGCACGTGTGGTGAGAGAGGCTTGGCAGCAGAGAAGAAGCAAGAGGGGCATCCAGGGAGGGGGTGTGCATGCAGCTCGGAGGCCCCAGATCTCCTGCTTCCCAACCCGGGAAGGCCGGCTATGCCCATCAGGCCCCATTCCCCAGTGCACAGCCAGCTTCTGGATCTGCCCTTTCCCAGCCATGCAAACACACATAGGCCGTACCCTGCGCCCTGCCGAGGGGGAAGCTTCGCTCCCCGGGTGGGCCGAATGGCACGACTGTGTGAGGGGAGAGACGGCCCCCGGAGGCCTTCAGGGAGCTGCCCCAGCAGAGCAGTGCTCAGGAGAAGGCACCCTTCTTTCTGCAGGCTGGAGGCACACTCGAGTCTCTGCCTGAGGCAGAGAGAGCTGAGCTCGGCGATCCCTGGCTGAAGGCAAAGCAGAGAGCTTTTCGGTGGAGCGGGGGCTCCACCTGCTAGCCGACAGGCATGGAAGGGGAAGCCTGGCTGCCACTGAGTTCCTGAGCAGGTGTCCAAGCTGGAGGCCCTCTGGCTCTACAAGCTCGAGAGTCCTGCCTAGGACTTGCCTCTGGCCACAGAGTGGGTGCCAAGGGCCTGTGGGCTGGAGGGTGCTCGGAAGCCACAGGGGAGGCTTTGGGCACCCAGTGCTCTGTGGGGGAAAACGCTGCAGGCCTGAGCCTCCAGGAACTCCTGCAGGGCCTGGGAGGGGGAAAACTGTCCTTAGCAGAAGGCTCCCTGCCAAGGGCTGCAGGCCTTTGTGGCTGGCTCAGCTGCAGCTTCCTTGCAGGCTGCTGGTCCAGGGGCGTGTGTGCCCTGGTCCAGAGTGCTGTAGCAGGAGGTCCTAGCGAGGGGCGAGCAAGCCCCTTGTTCCCTTGGCAGAGACTGGGCTGTGCACACAGAGGCCTGCCAGCAGTGAAGACAGTGCGGGCAGCAAGGGGCTGTGGCAGGCAGCGCAGAGGTGGCAGGAGTCCTGCTAGAGAGTGGGCTCCTGACTGTTCTGTGCTCAGGCCCCAGTGGCCCCGTGCACACACAGCCTCTGGACCTGCAGCTTCCCAGCAGTGCAAGAGAGCCACAGGCAACACCCTGGGGCCTACTCGAATGAACTGTGCTCTGTCGAGGCCCTGCTGGCTGGCAGGGGCCTAGGCCAGCACAGGCCCTAGGGATGGCTTTGGCCTGCCGTCCACGCTCCTCACTCGGGCCGTTCTGCCTGTCAGACCCACACTCCCTGGAAGTGTGTTCCTGAGGCACTTGGACAGTTGGGGAAGCGGAGGCTCCCCCAGCATGGGAGGCCTGCCTAGCACACTGCTCTGGGTCCAAAGAGGAGGCCCTGCACCTCGGGCACCGGGGCTACGTTGACTGCACACAGGAGACACTTGGCACACACAGTGTTTCCCCATGGAAAGCGGGGTGCCGGGGAGCACCCGCCTGGGATGCATGGCACCTCTCCCATAGAAGCCCTCCATGCAGCAGGCTGTCATGGGTTCGGCTGCAGGCCTTTGTGGCTGGAGAGACAGCAGCTGCTCTGGAGGCTCTGGGTCAATGTGCACTCCCGTTCGAGGAAACGAGGCCTGGGGGGTGAGGTCCTTGCCCAGAATGGCAAGCAGCCTGCTCCTTTCCATGAGACGCACGTGTGGTGAGAGAGGCTTGGCAGCAGAGAAGAAGCAAGAGGGGCATCCAGGGAGGGGGTGTGCATGCAGCTCGGAGGCCCCAGATCTCCTGCTTCCCAACCCGGGAAGGCCGGCTATGCCCATCAGGCCCCATTCCCCAGTGCACAGCCAGCTTCTGGATCTGCCCTTTCCCAGCCATGCAAACACACATAGGCCGTACCCTGCGCCCTGCCGAGGGGGAAGCTTCGCTCCCCGGGTGGGCCGAATGGCACGACTGTGTGAGGGGAGAGACGGCCCCCGGAGGCCTTCAGGGAGCTGCCCCAGCAGAGCAGTGCTCAGGAGAAGGCACCCTTCTTTCTGCAGGCTGGAGGCACACTCGAGTCTCTGCCTGAGGCAGAGAGAGCTGAGCTCGGCGATCCCTGGCTGAAGGCAAAGCAGAGAGCTTTTCGGTGGAGCGGGGGCTCCACCTGCTAGCCGACAGGCATGGAAGGGGAAGCCTGGCTGCCACTGAGTTCCTGAGCAGGTGTCCAAGCTGGAGGCCCTCTGGCTCTACAAGCTCGAGAGTCCTGCCTAGGACTTGCCTCTGGCCACAGAGTGGGTGCCAAGGGCCTGTGGGCTGGAGGGTGCTCGGAAGCCACAGGGGAGGCTTTGGGCACCCAGTGCTCTGTGGGGGAAAACGCTGCAGGCCTGAGCCTCCAGGAACTCCTGCAGGGCCTGGGAGGGGGAAAGCTGTCCTTAGCAGAAGGCTCCCTGCCAAGGGCTGCAGGCCTTTGTGGCTGGCTCAGCTGCAGCTTCCTTGCAGGCTGCTGGTCCAGGGGCGTGTGTGCCCTGGTCCAGAGTGCTGTAGCAGGAGGTCCTAGCGAGGGGCGAGCAAGCCCCTTGTTCCCTTGGCAGAGACTGGGCTGTGCACACAGAGGCCTGCCAGCAGTGAAGACAGTGCGGGCAGCAAGGGGCTGTGGCAGGCAGCGCAGAGGTGGCAGGAGTCCTGCTAGAGAGTGGGCTCCTGACTGTTCTGTGCTCAGGCCCCAGTGGCCCCGTGCACACACAGCCTCTGGACCTGCAGCTTCCCAGCAGTGCAAGAGAGCCACAGGCAACACCCTGGGGCCTACTCGAATGAACTGTGCTCTGTCGAGGCCCTGCTGGCTGGCAGGGGCCTAGGCCAGCACAGGCCCTAGGGATGGCTTTGGCCTGCCGTCCACGCTCCTCACTCGGGCCGTTCTGCCTGTCAGACCCACACTCCCTGGAAGTGTGTTCCTGAGGCACTTGGACAGTTGGGGAAGCGGAGGCTCCCCCAGCATGGGAGGCCTGCCTAGCACACTGCTCTGGGTCCAAAGAGGAGGCCCTGCACCTCGGGCACCGGGGCTACGTTGACTGCACACAGGAGACACTTGGCACACACAGTGTTTCCCCATGGAAAG
Organism: Hippopotamus amphibius kiboko; assembly: GCF_030028045.1. Lineage (NCBI taxonomy): Eukaryota > Metazoa > Chordata > Mammalia > Artiodactyla > Hippopotamidae > Hippopotamus > Hippopotamus amphibius. Next base: position 80,929 of record NW_026648322.1, read on the forward strand.
CGGGGTGCCGGGGAGCACCCGCCTGGGATGCATGGCACCTCTCCCATAGAAGCCCTCCATGCAGCAGGCTGTCATGGGTTCGGCTGCAGGCCTTTGTGGCTGGAGAGACAGCAGCTGCTCTGGAGGCTCTGGGTCAATGTGCACTCCCGTTCGAGGAAACGAGGCCTGGGGGGTGAGGTCCTTGCCCAGAATGGCAAGCAGCCTGCTCCTTTCCATGAGACGCACGTGTGGTGAGAGAGGCTTGGCAGCAGAGAAGAAGCAAGAGGGGCATCCAGGGAGGGGGTGTGCATGCAGCTCGGAGGCCCCAGATCTCCTGCTTCCCAACCCGGGAAGGCCGGCTATGCCCATCAGGCCCCATTCCCCAGTGCACAGCCAGCTTCTGGATCTGCCCTTTCCCAGCCATGCAAACACACATAGGCCGTACCCTGCGCCCTGCCGAGGGGGAAGCTTCGCTCCCCGGGTGGGCCGAATGGCACGACTGTGTGAGGGGAGAGACGGCCCCCGGAGGCCTTCAGGGAGCTGCCCCAGCAGAGCAGTGCTCAGGAGAAGGCACCCTTCTTTCTGCAGGCTGGAGGCACACTCGAGTCTCTGCCTGAGGCAGAGAGAGCTGAGCTCGGCGATCCCTGGCTGAAGGCAAAGCAGAGAGCTTTTCGGTGGAGCGGGGGCTCCACCTGCTAGCCGACAGGCATGGAAGGGGAAGCCTGGCTGCCACTGAGTTCCTGAGCAGGTGTCCAAGCTGGAGGCCCTCTGGCTCTACAAGCTCGAGAGTCCTGCCTAGGACTTGCCTCTGGCCACAGAGTGGGTGCCAAGGGCCTGTGGGCTGGAGGGTGCTCGGAAGCCACAGGGGAGGCTTTGGGCACCCAGTGCTCTGTGGGGGAAAACGCTGCAGGCCTGAGCCTCCAGGAACTCCTGCAGGGCCTGGGAGGGGGAAAGCTGTCCTTAGCAGAAGGCTCCCTGCCAAGGGCTGCAGGCCTTTGTGGCTGGCTCAGCTGCAGCTTCCTTGCAGGCTGCTGGTCCAGGGGCGTGTGTGCCCTGGTCCAGAGTGCTGTAGCAGGAGGTCCTAGCGAGGGGCGAGCAAGCCCCTTGTTCCCTTGGCAGAGACTGGGCTGTGCACACAGAGGCCTGCCAGCAGTGAAGACAGTGCGGGCAGCAAGGGGCTGTGGCAGGCAGCGCAGAGGTGGCAGGAGTCCTGCTAGAGAGTGGGCTCCTGACTGTTCTGTGCTCAGGCCCCAGTGGCCCCGTGCACACACAGCCTCTGGACCTGCAGCTTCCCAGCAGTGCAAGAGAGCCACAGGCAACACCCTGGGGCCTACTCGAATGAACTGTGCTCTGTCGAGGCCCTGCTGGCTGGCAGGGGCCTAGGCCAGCACAGGCCCTAGGGATGGCTTTGGCCTGCCGTCCACGCTCCTCACTCGGGCCGTTCTGCCTGTCAGACCCACACTCCCTGGAAGTGTGTTCCTGAGGCACTTGGACAGTTGGGGAAGCGGAGGCTCCCCCAGCATGGGAGGCCTGCCTAGCACACTGCTCTGGGTCCAAAGAGGAGGCCCTGCACCTCGGGCACCGGGGCTACGTTGACTGCACACAGGAGACACTTGGCACACACAGTGTTTCCCCATGGAAAGCGGGGTGCCGGGGAGCACCCGCCTGGGATGCATGGCACCTCTCCCATAGAAGCCCTCCATGCAGCAGGCTGTCATGGGTTCGGCTGCAGGCCTTTGTGGCTGGAGAGACAGCAGCTGCTCTGGAGGCTCTGGGTCAATGTGCACTCCCGTTCGAGGAAACGAGGCCTGGGGGGTGAGGTCCTTGCCCAGAATGGCAAGCAGCCTGCTCCTTTCCATGAGACGCACGTGTGGTGAGAGAGGCTTGGCAGCAGAGAAGAAGCAAGAGGGGCATCCAGGGAGGGGGTGTGCATGCAGCTCGGAGGCCCCAGATCTCCTGCTTCCCAACCCGGGAAGGCCGGCTATGCCCATCAGGCCCCATTCCCCAGTGCACAGCCAGCTTCTGGATCTGCCCTTTCCCAGCCATGCAAACACACATAGGCCGTACCCTGCGCCCTGCCGAGGGGGAAGCTTCGCTCCCCGGGTGGGCCGAATGGCACGACTGTGTGAGGGGAGAGACGGCCCCCGGAGGCCTTCAGGGAGCTGCCCCAGCAGAGCAGTGCTCAGGAGAAGGCACCCTTCTTTCTGCAGGCTGGAGGCACACTCGAGTCTCTGCCTGAGGCAGAGAGAGCTGAGCTCGGCGATCCCTGGCTGAAGGCAAAGCAGAGAGCTTTTCGGTGGAGCGGGGGCTCCACCTGCTAGCCGACAGGCATGGAAGGGGAAGCCTGGCTGCCACTGAGTTCCTGAGCAGGTGTCCAAGCTGGAGGCCCTCTGGCTCTACAAGCTCGAGAGTCCTGCCTAGGACTTGCCTCTGGCCACAGAGTGGGTGCCAAGGGCCTGTGGGCTGGAGGGTGCTCGGAAGCCACAGGGGAGGCTTTGGGCACCCAGTGCTCTGTGGGGGAAAACGCTGCAGGCCTGAGCCTCCAGGAACTCCTGCAGGGCCTGGGAGGGGGAAAGCTGTCCTTAGCAGAAGGCTCCCTGCCAAGGGCTGCAGGCCTTTGTGGCTGGCTCAGCTGCAGCTTCCTTGCAGGCTGCTGGTCCAGGGGCGTGTGTGCCCTGGTCCAGAGTGCTGTAGCAGGAGGTCCTAGCGAGGGGCGAGCAAGCCCCTTGTTCCCTTGGCAGAGACTGGGCTGTGCACACAGAGGCCTGCCAGCAGTGAAGACAGTGCGGGCAGCAAGGGGGTGTGGCAGGCAGCGCAGAGGTGGCAGGAGTCCTGCTAGAGAGTGGGCTCCTGACTGTTCTGTGCTCAGGCCCCAGTGGCCCCGTGCACACACAGCCTCTGGACCTGCAGCTTCCCAGCAGTGCAAGAGAGCCACAGGCAACACCCTGGGGCCTACTCGAATGAACTGTGCTCTGTCGAGGCCCTGCTGGCTGGCAGGGGCCTAGGCCAGCACAGGCCCTAGGGATGGCTTTGGCCTGCCGTCCACGCTCCTCACTCGGGCCGTTCTGCCTGTCAGACCCACACTCCCTGGAAGTGTGTTCCTGAGGCACTTGGACAGTTGGGGAAGCGGAGGCTCCCCCAGCATGGGAGGCCTGCCTAGCACACTGCTCTGGGTCCAAAGAGGAGGCCCTGCACCTCGGGCACCGGGGCTACGTTGACTGCACACAGGAGACACTTGGCACACACAGTGTTTCCCCATGGAAAGCGGGGTGCCGGGGAGCACCCGCCTGGGATGCATGGCACCTCTCCCATAGAAGCCCTCCATGCAGCAGGCTGTCATGGGTTCGGCTGCAGGCCTTTGTGGCTGGAGAGACAGCAGCTGCTCTGGAGGCTCTGGGTCAATGTGCACTCCCGTTCGAGGAAACGAGGCCTGGGGGGTGAGGTCCTTGCCCAGAATGGCAAGCAGCCTGCTCCTTTCCATGAGACGCACGTGTGGTGAGAGAGGCTTGGCAGCAGAGAAGAAGCAAGAGGGGCATCCAGGGAGGGGGTGTGCATGCAGCTCGGAGGCCCCAGATCTCCTGCTTCCCAACCCGGGAAGGCCGGCTATGCCCATCAGGCCCCATTCCCCAGTGCACAGCCAGCTTCTGGATCTGCCCTTTCCCAGCCATGCAAACACACATAGGCCGTACCCTGCGCCCTGCCGAGGGGGAAGCTTCGCTCCCCGGGTGGGCCGAATGGCACGACTGTGTGAGGGGAGAGACGGCCCCCGGAGGCCTTCAGGGAGCTGCCCCAGCAGAGCAGTGCTCAGGAGAAGGCACCCTTCTTTCTGCAGGCTGGAGGCACACTCGAGTCTCTGCCTGAGGCAGAGAGAGCTGAGCTCGGCGATCCCTGGCTGAAGGCAAAGCAGAGAGCTTTTCGGTGGAGCGGGGGCTCCACCTGCTAGCCGACAGGCATGGAAGGGGAAGCCTGGCTGCCACTGAGTTCCTGAGCAGGTGTCCAAGCTGGAGGCCCTCTGGCTCTACAAGCTCGAGAGTCCTGCCTAGGACTTGCCTCTGGCCACAGAGTGGGTGCCAAGGGCCTGTGGGCTGGAGGGTGCTCGGAAGCCACAGGGGAGGCTTTGGGCACCCAGTGCTCTGTGGGGGAAAACGCTGCAGGCCTGAGCCTCCAGGAACTCCTGCAGGGCCTGGGAGGGGGAAAGCTGTCCTTAGCAGAAGGCTCCCTGCCAAGGGCTGCAGGCCTTTGTGGCTGGCTCAGCTGCAGCTTCCTTGCAGGCTGCTGGTCCAGGGGCGTGTGTGCCCTGGTCCAGAGTGCTGTAGCAGGAGGTCCTAGCGAGGGGCGAGCAAGCCCCTTGTTCCCTTGGCAGAGACTGGGCTGTGCACACAGAGGCCTGCCAGCAGTGAAGACAGTGCGGGCAGCAAGGGGCTGTGGCAGGCAGCGCAGAGGTGGCAGGAGTCCTGCTAGAGAGTGGGCTCCTGACTGTTCTGTGCTCAGGCCCCAGTGGCCCCGTGCACACACAGCCTCTGGACCTGCAGCTTCCCAGCAGTGCAAGAGAGCCACAGGCAACACCCTGGGGCCTACTCGAATGAACTGTGCTCTGTCGAGGCCCTGCTGGCTGGCAGGGGCCTAGGCCAGCACAGGCCCTAGGGATGGCTTTGGCCTGCCGTCCACGCTCCTCACTCGGGCCGTTCTGCCTGTCAGACCCACACTCCCTGGAAGTGTGTTCCTGAGGCACTTGGACAGTTGGGGAAGCGGAGGCTCCCCCAGCATGGGAGGCCTGCCTAGCACACTGCTCTGGGTCCAAAGAGGAGGCCCTGCACCTCGGGCACCGGGGCTACGTTGACTGCACACAGGAGACACTTGGCACACACAGTGTTTCCCCATGGAAAGCGGGGTGCCGGGGAGCACCCGCCTGGGATGCATGGCACCTCTCCCATAGAAGCCCTCCATGCAGCAGGCTGTCATGGGTTCGGCTGCAGGCCTTTGTGGCTGGAGAGACAGCAGCTGCTCTGGAGGCTCTGGGTCAATGTGCACTCCCGTTCGAGGAAACGAGGCCTGGGGGGTGAGGTCCTTGCCCAGAATGGCAAGCAGCCTGCTCCTTTCCATGAGACGCACGTGTGGTGAGAGAGGCTTGGCAGCAGAGAAGAAGCAAGAGGGGCATCCAGGGAGGGGGTGTGCATGCAGCTCGGAGGCCCCAGATCTCCTGCTTCCCAACCCGGGAAGGCCGGCTATGCCCATCAGGCCCCATTCCCCAGTGCACAGCCAGCTTCTGGATCTGCCCTTTCCCAGCCATGCAAACACACATAGGCCGTACCCTGCGCCCTGCCGAGGGGGAAGCTTCGCTCCCCGGGTGGGCCGAATGGCACGACTGTGTGAGGGGAGAGACGGCCCCCGGAGGCCTTCAGGGAGCTGCCCCAGCAGAGCAGTGCTCAGGAGAAGGCACCCTTCTTTCTGCAGGCTGGAGGCACACTCGAGTCTCTGCCTGAGGCAGAGAGAGCTGAGCTCGGCGATCCCTGGCTGAAGGCAAAGCAGAGAGCTTTTCGGTGGAGCGGGGGCTCCACCTGCTAGCCGACAGGCATGGAAGGGGAAGCCTGGCTGCCACTGAGTTCCTGAGCAGGTGTCCAAGCTGGAGGCCCTCTGGCTCTACAAGCTCGAGAGTCCTGCCTAGGACTTGCCTCTGGCCACAGAGTGGGTGCCAAGGGCCTGTGGGCTGGAGGGTGTTCGGAAGCCACAGGGGAGGCTTTGGGCACCCAGTGCTCTGTGGGGGAAAACGCTGCAGGCCTGAGCCTCCAGGAACTCCTGCAGGGCCTGGGAGGGGGAAAACTGTCCTTAGCAGAAGGCTCCCTGCCAAGGGCTGCAGGCCTTTGTGGCTGGCTCAGCTGCAGCTTCCTTGCAGGCTGCTGGTCCAGGGGCGTGTGTGCCCTGGTCCAGAGTGCTGTAGCAGGAGGTCCTAGCGAGGGGCGAGCAAGCCCCTTGTTCCCTTGGCAGAGACTGGGCTGTGCACACAGAGGCCTGCCAGCAGTGAAGACAGTGCGGGCAGCAAGGGGCTGTGGCAGGCAGCGCAGAGGTGGCAGGAGTCCTGCTAGAGAGTGGGCTCCTGACTGTTCTGTGCTCAGGCCCCAGTGGCCCCGTGCACACACAGCCTCTGGACCTGCAGCTTCCCAGCAGTGCAAGAGAGCCACAGGCAACACCCTGGGGCCTACTCGAATGAACTGTGCTCTGTCGAGGCCCTGCTGGCTGGCAGGGGCCTAGGCCAGCACAGGCCCTAGGGATGGCTTTGGCCTGCCGTCCACACTCCTCACTCGGGCCGTTCTGCCTGTCAGACCCACACTCCCTGGAAGTGTGTTCCTGAGGCACTTGGACAGTTGGGGAAGCGGAGGCTCCCCCAGCATGGGAGGCCTGCCTAGCACACTGCTCTGGGTCCAAAGAGGAGGCCCTGCACCTCGGGCACCGGGGCTACGTTGACTGCACACAGGAGACACTTGGCACACACAGTGTTTCCCCATGGAAAGCGGGGTGCCGGGGAGCACCCGCCTGGGATGCATGGCACCTCTCCCATAGAAGCCCTCCATGCAGCAGGCTGTCATGGGTTCGGCTGCAGGCCTTTGTGGCTGGAGAGACAGCAGCTGCTCTGGAGGCTCTGGGTCAATGTGCACTCCCGTTCGAGGAAACGAGGCCTGGGGGGTGAGGTCCTTGCCCAGAATGGCAAGCAGCCTGCTCCTTTCCATGAGACGCACGTGTGGTGAGAGAGGCTTGGCAGCAGAGAAGAAGCAAGAGGGGCATCCAGGGAGGGGGTGTGCATGCAGCTCGGAGGCCCCAGATCTCCTGCTTCCCAACCCGGGAAGGCCGGCTATGCCCATCAGGCCCCATTCCCCAGTGCACAGCCAGCTTCTGGATCTGCCCTTTCCCAGCCATGCAAACACACATAGGCCGTACCCTGCGCCCTGCCGAGGGGGAAGCTTCGCTCCCCGGGTGGGCCGAATGGCACGACTGTGTGAGGGGAGAGACGGCCCCCGGAGGCCTTCAGGGAGCTGCCCCAGCAGAGCAGTGCTCAGGAGAAGGCACCCTTCTTTCTGCAGGCTGGAGGCACACTCGAGTCTCTGCCTGAGGCAGAGAGAGCTGAGCTCGGCGATCCCTGGCTGAAGGCAAAGCAGAGAGCTTTTCGGTGGAGCGGGGGCTCCACCTGCTAGCCGACAGGCATGGAAGGGGAAGCCTGGCTGCCACTGAGTTCCTGAGCAGGTGTCCAAGCTGGAGGCCCTCTGGCTCTACAAGCTCGAGAGTCCTGCCTAGGACTTGCCTCTGGCCACAGAGTGGGTGCCAAGGGCCTGTGGGCTGGAGGGTGTTCGGAAGCCACAGGGGAGGCTTTGGGCACCCAGTGCTCTGTGGGGGAAAACGCTGCAGGCCTGAGCCTCCAGGAACTCCTGCAGGGCCTGGGAGGGGGAAAGCTGTCCTTAGCAGAAGGCTCCCTGCCAAGGGCTGCAGGCCTTTGTGGCTGGCTCAGCTGCAGCTTCCTTGCAGGCTGCTGGTCCAGGGGCGTGTGTGCCCTGGTCCAGAGTGCTGTAGCAGGAGGTCCTAGCGAGGGGCGAGCAAGCCCCTTGTTCCCTTGGCAGAGACTGGGCTGTGCACACAGAGGCCTGCCAGCAGTGAAGACAGTGCGGGCAGCAAGGGGCTGTGGCAGGCAGCGCAGAGGTGGCAGGAGTCCTGCTAGAGAGTGGGCTCCTGACTGTTCTGTGCTCAGGCCCCAGTGGCCCCGTGCACACACAGCCTCTGGACCTGCAGCTTCCCAGCAGTGCAAGAGAGCCACAGGCAACACCCTGGGGCCTACTCGAATGAACTGTGCTCTGTCGAGGCCCTGCTGGCTGGCAGGGGCCTAGGCCAGCACAGGCCCTAGGGATGGCTTTGGCCTGCCGTCCACGCTCCTCACTCGGGCCGTTCTGCCTGTCAGACCCACACTCCCTGGAAGTGTGTTCCTGAGGCACTTGGACAGTTGGGGAAGCGGAGGCTCCCCCAGCATGGGAGGCCTGCCTAGCACACTGCTCTGGGTCCAAAGAGGAGGCCCTGCACCTCGGGCACCGGGGCTACGTTGACTGCACACAGGAGACACTTGGCACACACAGTGTTTCCCCATGGAAAGCGGGGTGCCGGGGAGCACCCGCCTGGGATGCATGGCACCTCTCCCATAGAAGCCCTCCATGCAGCAGGCTGTCATGGGTTCGGCTGCAGGCCTTTGTGGCTGGAGAGACAGCAGCTGCTCTGGAGGCTCTGGGTCAATGTGCACTCCCGTTCGAGGAAACGAGGCCTGGGGGGTGAGGTCCTTGCCCAGAATGGCAAGCAGCCTGCTCCTTTCCATGAGACGCACGTGTGGTGAGAGAGGCTTGGCAGCAGAGAAGAAGCAAGAGGGGCATCCAGGGAGGGGGTGTGCATGCAGCTCGGAGGCCCCAGATCTCCTGCTTCCCAACCCGGGAAGGCCGGCTATGCCCATCAGGCCCCATTCCCCAGTGCACAGCCAGCTTCTGGATCTGCCCTTTCCCAGCCATGCAAACACACATAGGCCGTACCCTGCGCCCTGCCGAGGGGGAAGCTTCGCTCCCCGGGTGGGCCGAATGGCACGACTGTGTGAGGGGAGAGACGGCCCCCGGAGGCCTTCAGGGAGCTGCCCCAGCAGAGCAGTGCTCAGGAGAAGGCACCCTTCTTTCTGCAGGCTGGAGGCACACTCGAGTCTCTGCCTGAGGCAGAGAGAGCTGAGCTCGGCGATCCCTGGCTGAAGGCAAAGCAGAGAGCTTTTCGGTGGAGCGGGGGCTCCACCTGCTAGCCGACAGGCATGGAAGGGGAAGCCTGGCTGCCACTGAGTTCCTGAGCAGGTGTCCAAGCTGGAGGCCCTCTGGCTCTACAAGCTCGAGAGTCCTGCCTAGGACTTGCCTCTGGCCACAGAGTGGGTGCCAAGGGCCTGTGGGCTGGAGGGTGCTCGGAAGCCACAGGGGAGGCTTTGGGCACCCAGTGCTCTGTGGGGGAAAACGCTGCAGGCCTGAGCCTCCAGGAACTCCTGCAGGGCCTGGGAGGGGGAAAGCTGTCCTTAGCAGAAGGCTCCCTGCCAAGGGCTGCAGGCCTTTGTGGCTGGCTCAGCTGCAGCTTCCTTGCAGGCTGCTGGTCCAGGGGCGTGTGTGCCCTGGTCCAGAGTGCTGTAGCAGGAGGTCCTAGCGAGGGGCGAGCAAGCCCCTTGTTCCCTTGGCAGAGACTGGGCTGTGCACACAGAGGCCTGCCAGCAGTGAAGACAGTGCGGGCAGCAAGGGGCTGTGGCAGGCAGCGCAGAGGTGGCAGGAGTCCTGCTAGAGAGTGGGCTCCTGACTGTTCTGTGCTCAGGCCCCAGTGGCCCCGTGCACACACAGCCTCTGGACCTGCAGCTTCCCAGCAGTGCAAGAGAGCCACAGGCAACACCCTGGGGCCTACTCGAATGAACTGTGCTCTGTCGAGGCCCTGCTGGCTGGCAGGGGCCTAGGCCAGCACAGGCCCTAGGGATGGCTTTGGCCTGCCGTCCACGCTCCTCACTCGGGCCGTTCTGCCTGTCAGACCCACACTCCCTGGAAGTGTGTTCCTGAGGCACTTGGACAGTTGGGGAAGCGGAGGCTCCCCCAGCATGGGAGGCCTGCCTAGCACACTGCTCTGGGTCCAAAGAGGAGGCCCTGCACCTCGGGCACCGGGGCTACGTTGACTGCACACAGGAGACACTTGGCACACACAGTGTTTCCCCATGGAAAGCGGGGTGCCGGGGAGCACCCGCCTGGGATGCATGGCACCTCTCCCATAGAAGCCCTCCATGCAGCAGGCTGTCATGGGTTCGGCTGCAGGCCTTTGTGGCTGGAGAGACAGCAGCTGCTCTGGAGGCTCTGGGTCAATGTGCACTCCCGTTCGAGGAAACGAGGCCTGGGGGGTGAGGTCCTTGCCCAGAATGGCAAGCAGCCTGCTCCTTTCCATGAGACGCACGTGTGGTGAGAGAGGCTTGGCAGCAGAGAAGAAGCAAGAGGGGCATCCAGGGAGGGGGTGTGCATGCAGCTCGGAGGCCCCAGATCTCCTGCTTCCCAACCCGGGAAGGCCGGCTATGCCCATCAGGCCCCATTCCCCAGTGCACAGCCAGCTTCTGGATCTGCCCTTTCCCAGCCATGCAAACACACATAGGCCGTACCCTGCGCCCTGCCGAGGGGGAAGCTTCGCTCCCCGGGTGGGCCGAATGGCACGACTGTGTGAGGGGAGAGACGGCCCCCGGAGGCCTTCAGGGAGCTGCCCCAGCAGAGCAGTGCTCAGGAGAAGGCACCCTTCTTTCTGCAGGCTGGAGGCACACTCGAGTCTCTGCCTGAGGCAGAGAGAGCTGAGCTCGGCGATCCCTGGCTGAAGGCAAAGCAGAGAGCTTTTCGGTGGAGCGGGGGCTCCACCTGCTAGCCGACAGGCATGGAAGGGGAAGCCTGGCTGCCACTGAGTTCCTGAGCAGGTGTCCAAGCTGGAGGCCCTCTGGCTCTACAAGCTCGAGAGTCCTGCCTAGGACTTGCCTCTGGCCACAGAGTGGGTGCCAAGGGCCTGTGGGCTGGAGGGTGTTCGGAAGCCACAGGGGAGGCTTTGGGCACCCAGTGCTCTGTGGGGGAAAACGCTGCAGGCCTGAGCCTCCAGGAACTCCTGCAGGGCCTGGGAGGGGGAAAGCTGTCCTTAGCAGAAGGCTCCCTGCCAAGGGCTGCAGGCCTTTGTGGCTGGCTCAGCTGCAGCTTCCTTGCAGGCTGCTGGTCCAGGGGCGTGTGTGCCCTGGTCCAGAGTGCTGTAGCAGGAGGTCCTAGCGAGGGGCGAGCAAGCCCCTTGTTCCCTTGGCAGAGACTGGGCTGTGCACACAGAGGCCTGCCAGCAGTGAAGACAGTGCGGGCAGCAAGGGGCTGTGGCAGGCAGCGCAGAGGTGGCAGGAGTCCTGCTAGAGAGTGGGCTCCTGACTGTTCTGTGCTCAGGCCCCAGTGGCCCCGTGCACACACAGCCTCTGGACCTGCAGCTTCCCAGCAGTGCAAGAGAGCCACAGGCAACACCCTGGGGCCTACTCGAATGAACTGTGCTCTGTCGAGGCCCTGCTGGCTGGCAGGGGCCTAGGCCAGCACAGGCCCTAGGGATGGCTTTGGCCTGCCGTCCACGCTCCTCACTCGGGCCGTTCTGCCTGTCAGACCCACACTCCCTGGAAGTGTGTTCCTGAGGCACTTGGACAGTTGGGGAAGCGGAGGCTCCCCCAGCATGGGAGGCCTGCCTAGCACACTGCTCTGGGTCCAAAGAGGAGGCCCTGCACCTCGGGCACCGGGGCTACGTTGACTGCACACAGGAGACACTTGGCACACACAGTGTTTCCCCATGGAAAGCGGGGTGCCGGGGAGCACCCGCCTGGGATGCATGGCACCTCTCCCATAGAAGCCCTCCATGCAGCAGGCTGTCATGGGTTCGGCTGCAGGCCTTTGTGGCTGGAGAGACAGCAGCTGCTCTGGAGGCTCTGGGTCAATGTGCACTCCCGTTCGAGGAAACGAGGCCTGGGGGGTGAGGTCCTTGCCCAGAATGGCAAGCAGCCTGCTCCTTTCCATGAGACGCACGTGTGGTGAGAGAGGCTTGGCAGCAGAGAAGAAGCAAGAGGGGCATCCAGGGAGGGGGTGTGCATGCAGCTCGGAGGCCCCAGATCTCCTGCTTCCCAACCCGGGAAGGCCGGCTATGCCCATCAGGCCCCATTCCCCAGTGCACAGCCAGCTTCTGGATCTGCCCTTTCCCAGCCATGCAAACACACATAGGCCGTACCCTGCGCCCTGCCGAGGGGGAAGCTTCGCTCCCCGGGTGGGCCGAATGGCACGACTGTGTGAGGGGAGAGACGGCCCCCGGAGGCCTTCAGGGAGCTGCCCCAGCAGAGCAGTGCTCAGGAGAAGGCACCCTTCTTTCTGCAGGCTGGAGGCACACTCGAGTCTCTGCCTGAGGCAGAGAGAGCTGAGCTCGGCGATCCCTGGCTGAAGGCAAAGCAGAGAGCTTTTCGGTGGAGCGGGGGCTCCACCTGCTAGCCGACAGGCATGGAAGGGGAAGCCTGGCTGCCACTGAGTTCCTGAGCAGGTGTCCAAGCTGGAGGCCCTCTGGCTCTACAAGCTCGAGAGTCCTGCCTAGGACTTGCCTCTGGCCACAGAGTGGGTGCCAAGGGCCTGTGGGCTGGAGGGTGTTCGGAAGCCACAGGGGAGGCTTTGGGCACCCAGTGCTCTGTGGGGGAAAACGCTGCAGGCCTGAGCCTCCAGGAACTCCTGCAGGGCCTGGGAGGGGGAAAACTGTCCTTAGCAGAAGGCTCCCTGCCAAGGGCTGCAGGCCTTTGTGGCTGGCTCAGCTGCAGCTTCCTTGCAGGCTGCTGGTCCAGGGGCGTGTGTGCCCTGGTCCAGAGTGCTGTAGCAGGAGGTCCTAGCGAGGGGCGAGCAAGCCCCTTGTTCCCTTGGCAGAGACTGGGCTGTGCACACAGAGGCCTGCCAGCAGTGAAGACAGTGCGGGCAGCAAGGGGCTGTGGCAGGCAGCGCAGAGGTGGCAGGAGTCCTGCTAGAGAGTGGGCTCCTGACTGTTCTGTGCTCAGGCCCCAGTGGCCCCGTGCACACACAGCCTCTGGACCTGCAGCTTCCCAGCAGTGCAAGAGAGCCACAGGCAACACCCTGGGGCCTACTCGAATGAACTGTGCTCTGTCGAGGCCCTGCTGGCTGGCAGGGGCCTAGGCCAGCACAGGCCCTAGGGATGGCTTTGGCCTGCCGTCCACACTCCTCACTCGGGCCGTTCTGCCTGTCAGACCCACACTCCCTGGAAGTGTGTTCCTGAGGCACTTGGACAGTTGGGGAAGCGGAGGCTCCCCCAGCATGGGAGGCCTGCCTAGCACACTGCTCTGGGTCCAAAGAGGAGGCCCTGCACCTCGGGCACCGGGGCTACGTTGACTGCACACAGGAGACACTTGGCACACACAGTGTTTCCCCATGGAAAGCGGGGTGCCGGGGAGCACCCGCCTGGGATGCATGGCACCTCTCCCATAGAAGCCCTCCATGCAGCAGGCTGTCATGGGTTCGGCTGCAGGCCTTTGTGGCTGGAGAGACAGCAGCTGCTCTGGAGGCTCTGGGTCAATGTGCACTCCCGTTCGAGGAAACGAGGCCTGGGGGGTGAGGTCCTTGCCCAGAATGGCAAGCAGCCTGCTCCTTTCCATGAGACGCACGTGTGGTGAGAGAGGCTTGGCAGCAGAGAAGAAGCAAGAGGGGCATCCAGGGAGGGGGTGTGCATGCAGCTCGGAGGCCCCAGATCTCCTGCTTCCCAACCCGGGAAGGCCGGCTATGCCCATCAGGCCCCATTCCCCAGTGCACAGCCAGCTTCTGGATCTGCCCTTTCCCAGCCATGCAAACACACATAGGCCGTACCCTGCGCCCTGCCGAGGGGGAAGCTTCGCTCCCCGGGTGGGCCGAATGGCACGACTGTGTGAGGGGAGAGACGGCCCCCGGAGGCCTTCAGGGAGCTGCCCCAGCAGAGCAGTGCTCAGGAGAAGGCACCCTTCTTTCTGCAGGCTGGAGGCACACTCGAGTCTCTGCCTGAGGCAGAGAGAGCTGAGCTCGGCGATCCCTGGCTGAAGGCAAAGCAGAGAGCTTTTCGGTGGAGCGGGGGCTCCACCTGCTAGCCGACAGGCATGGAAGGGGAAGCCTGGCTGCCACTGAGTTCCTGAGCAGGTGTCCAAGCTGGAGGCCCTCTGGCTCTACAAGCTCGAGAGTCCTGCCTAGGACTTGCCTCTGGCCACAGAGTGGGTGCCAAGGGCCTGTGGGCTGGAGGGTGTTCGGAAGCCACAGGGGAGGCTTTGGGCACCCAGTGCTCTGTGGGGGAAAACGCTGCAGGCCTGAGCCTCCAGGAACTCCTGCAGGGCCTGGGAGGGGGAAAGCTGTCCTTAGCAGAAGGCTCCCTGCCAAGGGCTGCAGGCCTTTGTGGCTGGCTCAGCTGCAGCTTCCTTGCAGGCTGCTGGTCCAGGGGCGTGTGTGCCCTGGTCCAGAGTGCTGTAGCAGGAGGTCCTAGCGAGGGGCGAGCAAGCCCCTTGTTCCCTTGGCAGAGACTGGGCTGTGCACACAGAGGCCTGCCAGCAGTGAAGACAGTGCGGGCAGCAAGGGGCTGTGGCAGGCAGCGCAGAGGTGGCAGGAGTCCTGCTAGAGAGTGGGCTCCTGACTGTTCTGTGCTCAGGCCCCAGTGGCCCCGTGCACACACAGCCTCTGGACCTGCAGCTTCCCAGCAGTGCAAGAGAGCCACAGGCAACACCCTGGGGCCTACTCGAATGAACTGTGCTCTGTCGAGGCCCTGCTGGCTGGCAGGGGCCTAGGCCAGCACAGGCCCTAGGGATGGCTTTGGCCTGCCGTCCACGCTCCTCACTCGGGCCGTTCTGCCTGTCAGACCCACACTCCCTGGAAGTGTGTTCCTGAGGCACTTGGACAGTTGGGGAAGCGGAGGCTCCCCCAGCATGGGAGGCCTGCCTAGCACACTGCTCTGGGTCCAAAGAGGAGGCCCTGCACCTCGGGCACCGGGGCTACGTTGACTGCACACAGGAGACACTTGGCACACACAGTGTTTCCCCATGGAAAGCGGGGTGCCGGGGAGCACCCGCCTGGGATGCATGGCACCTCTCCCATAGAAGCCCTCCATGCAGCAGGCTGTCATGGGTTCGGCTGCAGGCCTTTGTGGCTGGAGAGACAGCAGCTGCTCTGGAGGCTCTGGGTCAATGTGCACTCCCGTTCGAGGAAACGAGGCCTGGGGGGTGAGGTCCTTGCCCAGAATGGCAAGCAGCCTGCTCCTTTCCATGAGACGCACGTGTGGTGAGAGAGGCTTGGCAGCAGAGAAGAAGCAAGAGGGGCATCCAGGGAGGGGGTGTGCATGCAGCTCGGAGGCCCCAGATCTCCTGCTTCCCAACCCGGGAAGGCCGGCTATGCCCATCAGGCCCCATTCCCCAGTGCACAGCCAGCTTCTGGATCTGCCCTTTCCCAGCCATGCAAACACACATAGGCCGTACCCTGCGCCCTGCCGAGGGGGAAGCTTCGCTCCCCGGGTGGGCCGAATGGCACGACTGTGTGAGGGGAGAGACGGCCCCCGGAGGCCTTCAGGGAGCTGCCCCAGCAGAGCAGTGCTCAGGAGAAGGCACCCTTCTTTCTGCAGGCTGGAGGCACACTCGAGTCTCTGCCTGAGGCAGAGAGAGCTGAGCTCGGCGATCCCTGGCTGAAGGCAAAGCAGAGAGCTTTTCGGTGGAGCGGGGGCTCCACCTGCTAGCCGACAGGCATGGAAGGGGAAGCCTGGCTGCCACTGAGTTCCTGAGCAGGTGTCCAAGCTGGAGGCCCTCTGGCTCTACAAGCTCGAGAGTCCTGCCTAGGACTTGCCTCTGGCCACAGAGTGGGTGCCAAGGGCCTGTGGGCTGGAGGGTGCTCGGAAGCCACAGGGGAGGCTTTGGGCACCCAGTGCTCTGTGGGGGAAAACGCTGCAGGCCTGAGCCTCCAGGAACTCCTGCAGGGCCTGGGAGGGGGAAAACTGTCCTTAGCAGAAGGCTCCCTGCCAAGGGCTGCAGGCCTTTGTGGCTGGCTCAGCTGCAGCTTCCTTGCAGGCTGCTGGTCCAGGGGCGTGTGTGCCCTGGTCCAGAGTGCTGTAGCAGGAGGTCCTAGCGAGGGGCGAGCAAGCCCCTTGTTCCCTTGGCAGAGACTGGGCTGTGCACACAGAGGCCTGCCAGCAGTGAAGACAGTGCGGGCAGCAAGGGGCTGTGGCAGGCAGTGCAGAGGTGGCAGGAGTCCTGCTAGAGAGTGGGCTCCTGACTGTTCTGTGCTCAGGCCCCAGTGGCCCCGTGAACACACAGCCTCTGGACCTGCAGCTTCCCAGCAGTGCAAGAGAGCCACAGGCAACACCCTGGGGCCTACTCGAATGAACTGTGCTCTGTCGAGGCCCTGCTGGCTGGCAGGGGCCTAGGCCAGCACAGGCCCTAGGGATGGCTTTGGCCTGCCGTCCACGCTCCTCACTCGGGCCGTTCTGCCTGTCAGACCCACACTCCCTGGAAGTGTGTTCCTGAGGCACTTGGACAGTTGGGGAAGCGGAGGCTCCCCCAGCATGGGAGGCCTGCCTAGCACACTGCTCTGGGTCCAAAGAGGAGGCCCTGCACCTCGGGCACCGGGGCTACGTTGACTGCACACAGGAGACACTTGGCACACACAGTGTTTCCCCATGGAAAGCGGGGTGCCGGGGAGCACCCGCCTGGGATGCATGGCACCTCTCCCATAGAAGCCCTCCATGCAGCAGGCTGTCATGGGTTCGGCTGCAGGCCTTTGTGGCTGGAGAGACAGCAGCTGCTCTGGAGGCTCTGGGTCAATGTGCACTCCCGTTCGAGGAAACGAGGCCTGGGGGGTGAGGTCCTTGCCCAGAATGGCAAGCAGCCTGCTCCTTTCCATGAGACGCACGTGTGGTGAGAGAGGCTTGGCAGCAGAGAAGAAGCAAGAGGGGCATCCAGGGAGGGGGTGTGCATGCAGCTCGGAGGCCCCAGATCTCCTGCTTCCCAACCCGGGAAGGCCGGCTATGCCCATCAGGCCCCATTCCCCAGTGCACAGCCAGCTTCTGGATCTGCCCTTTCCCAGCCATGCAAACACACATAGGCCGTACCCTGCGCCCTGCCGAGGGGGAAGCTTCGCTCCCCGGGTGGGCCGAATGGCACGACTGTGTGAGGGGAGAGACGGCCCCCGGAGGCCTTCAGGGAGCTGCCCCAGCAGAGCAGTGCTCAGGAGAAGGCACCCTTCTTTCTGCAGGCTGGAGGCACACTCGAGTCTCTGCCTGAGGCAGAGAGAGCTGAGCTCGGCGATCCCTGGCTGAAGGCAAAGCAGAGAGCTTTTCGGTGGAGCGGGGGCTCCACCTGCTAGCCGACAGGCATGGAAGGGGAAGCCTGGCTGCCACTGAGTTCCTGAGCAGGTGTCCAAGCTGGAGGCCCTCTGGCTCTACAAGCTCGAGAGTCCTGCCTAGGACTTGCCTCTGGCCACAGAGTGGGTGCCAAGGGCCTGTGGGCTGGAGGGTGCTCGGAAGCCACAGGGGAGGCTTTGGGCACCCAGTGCTCTGTGGGGGAAAACGCTGCAGGCCTGAGCCTCCAGGAACTCCTGCAGGGCCTGGGAGGGGGAAAGCTGTCCTTAGCAGAAGGCTCCCTGCCAAGGGCTGCAGGCCTTTGTGGCTGGCTCAGCTGCAGCTTCCTTGCAGGCTGCTGGTCCAGGGGCGTGTGTGCCCTGGTCCAGAGTGCTGTAGCAGGAGGTCCTAGCGAGGGGCGAGCAAGCCCCTTGTTCCCTTGGCAGAGACTGGGCTGTGCACACAGAGGCCTGCCAGCAGTGAAGACAGTGCGGGCAGCAAGGGGCTGTGGCAGGCAGCGCAGAGGTGGCAGGAGTCCTGCTAGAGAGTGGGCTCCTGACTGTTCTGTGCTCAGGCCCCAGTGGCCCCGTGCACACACAGCCTCTGGACCTGCAGCTTCCCAGCAGTGCAAGAGAGCCACAGGCAACACCCTGGGGCCTACTCGAATGAACTGTGCTCTGTCGAGGCCCTGCTGGCTGGCAGGGGCCTAGGCCAGCACAGGCCCTAGGGATGGCTTTGGCCTGCCGTCCACGCTCCTCACTCGGGCCGTTCTGCCTGTCAGACCCACACTCCCTGGAAGTGTGTTCCTGAGGCACTTGGACAGTTGGGGAAGCGGAGGCTCCCCCAGCATGGGAGGCCTGCCTAGCACACTGCTCTGGGTCCAAAGAGGAGGCCCTGCACCTCGGGCACCGGGGCTACGTTGACTGCACACAGGAGACACTTGGCACACACAGTGTTTCCCCATGGAAAGCGGGGTGCCGGGGAGCACCCGCCTGGGATGCATGGCACCTCTCCCATAGAAGCCCTCCATGCAGCAGGCTGTCATGGGTTCGGCTGCAGGCCTTTGTGGCTGGAGAGACAGCAGCTCCTCTGGAGGCTCTGGGTCAATGTGCACTCCCGTTCGAGGAAACGAGGCCTGGGGGGTGAGGTCCTTGCCCAGAATGGCAAGCAGCCTGCTCCTTTCCATGAGACGCACGTGTGGTGAGAGAGGCTTGGCAGCAGAGAAGAAGCAAGAGGGGCATCCAGGGAGGGGGTGTGCATGCAGCTCGGAGGCCCCAGATCTCCTGCTTCCCAACCCGGGAAGGCCGGCTATGCCCATCAGGCCCCATTCCCCAGTGCACAGCCAGCTTCTGGATCTGCCCTTTCCCAGCCATGCAAACACACATAGGCCGTACCCTGCGCCCTGCCGAGGGGGAAGCTTCGCTCCCCGGGTGGGCCGAATGGCACGACTGTGTGAGGGGAGAGACGGCCCCCGGAGGCCTTCAGGGAGCTGCCCCAGCAGAGCAGTGCTCAGGAGAAGGCACCCTTCTTTCTGCAGGCTGGAGGCACACTCGAGTCTCTGCCTGAGGCAGAGAGAGCTGAGCTCGGCGATCCCTGGCTGAAGGCAAAGCAGAGAGCTTTTCGGTGGAGCGGGGGCTCCACCTGCTAGCCGACAGGCATGGAAGGGGAAGCCTGGCTGCCACTGAGTTCCTGAGCAGGTGTCCAAGCTGG
Source organism: Hippopotamus amphibius kiboko (assembly GCF_030028045.1). Classification (NCBI taxonomy): domain Eukaryota; kingdom Metazoa; phylum Chordata; class Mammalia; order Artiodactyla; family Hippopotamidae; genus Hippopotamus; species Hippopotamus amphibius. Next base: position 99,511 of record NW_026648322.1, read on the forward strand.
AGGCCCTCTGGCTCTACAAGCTCGAGAGTCCTGCCTAGGACTTGCCTCTGGCCACAGAGTGGGTGCCAAGGGCCTGTGGGCTGGAGGGTGCTCGGAAGCCACAGGGGAGGCTTTGGGCACCCAGTGCTCTGTGGGGGAAAACGCTGCAGGCCTGAGCCTCCAGGAACTCCTGCAGGGCCTGGGAGGGGGAAAGCTGTCCTTAGCAGAAGGCTCCCTGCCAAGGGCTGCAGGCCTTTGTGGCTGGCTCAGCTGCAGCTTCCTTGCAGGCTGCTGGTCCAGGGGCGTGTGTGCCCTGGTCCAGAGTGCTGTAGCAGGAGGTCCTAGCGAGGGGCGAGCAAGCCCCTTGTTCCCTTGGCAGAGACTGGGCTGTGCACACAGAGGCCTGCCAGCAGTGAAGACAGTGCGGGCAGCAAGGGGCTGTGGCAGGCAGCGCAGAGGTGGCAGGAGTCCTGCTAGAGAGTGGGCTCCTGACTGTTCTGTGCTCAGGCCCCAGTGGCCCCGTGCACACACAGCCTCTGGACCTGCAGCTTCCCAGCAGTGCAAGAGAGCCACAGGCAACACCCTGGGGCCTACTCGAATGAACTGTGCTCTGTCGAGGCCCTGCTGGCTGGCAGGGGCCTAGGCCAGCACAGGCCCTAGGGATGGCTTTGGCCTGCCGTCCACGCTCCTCACTCGGGCCGTTCTGCCTGTCAGACCCACACTCCCTGGAAGTGTGTTCCTGAGGCACTTGGACAGTTGGGGAAGCGGAGGCTCCCCCAGCATGGGAGGCCTGCCTAGCACACTGCTCTGGGTCCAAAGAGGAGGCCCTGCACCTCGGGCACCGGGGCTACGTTGACTGCACACAGGAGACACTTGGCACACACAGTGTTTCCCCATGGAAAGCGGGGTGCCGGGGAGCACCCGCCTGGGATGCATGGCACCTCTCCCATAGAAGCCCTCCATGCAGCAGGCTGTCATGGGTTCGGCTGCAGGCCTTTGTGGCTGGAGAGACAGCAGCTCCTCTGGAGGCTCTGGGTCAATGTGCACTCCCGTTCGAGGAAACGAGGCCTGGGGGGTGAGGTCCTTGCCCAGAATGGCAAGCAGCCTGCTCCTTTCCATGAGACGCACGTGTGGTGAGAGAGGCTTGGCAGCAGAGAAGAAGCAAGAGGGGCATCCAGGGAGGGGGTGTGCATGCAGCTCGGAGGCCCCAGATCTCCTGCTTCCCAACCCGGGAAGGCCGGCTATGCCCATCAGGCCCCATTCCCCAGTGCACAGCCAGCTTCTGGATCTGCCCTTTCCCAGCCATGCAAACACACATAGGCCGTACCCTGCGCCCTGCCGAGGGGGAAGCTTCGCTCCCCGGGTGGGCCGAATGGCACGACTGTGTGAGGGGAGAGACGGCCCCCGGAGGCCTTCAGGGAGCTGCCCCAGCAGAGCAGTGCTCAGGAGAAGGCACCCTTCTTTCTGCAGGCTGGAGGCACACTCCAGTCTCTGCCTGAGGCAGAGAGAGCTGAGCTCGGCGATCCCTGGCTGAAGGCAAAGCAGAGAGCTTTTCGGTGGAGCGGGGGCTCCACCTGCTAGCCGACAGGCATGGAAGGGGAAGCCTGGCTGCCACTGAGTTCCTGAGCAGGTGTCCAAGCTGGAGGCCCTCTGGCTCTACAAGCTCGAGAGTCCTGCCTAGGACTTGCCTCTGGCCACAGAGTGGGTGCCAAGGGCCTGTGGGCTGGAGGGTGCTCGGAAGCCACAGGGGAGGCTTTGGGCACCCAGTGCTCTGTGGGGGAAAACGCTGCAGGCCTGAGCCTCCAGGAACTCCTGCAGGGCCTGGGAGGGGGAAAACTGTCCTTAGCAGAAGGCTCCCTGCCAAGGGCTGCAGGCCTTTGTGGCTGGCTCAGCTGCAGCTTCCTTGCAGGCTGCTGGTCCAGGGGCGTGTGTGCCCTGGTCCAGAGTGCTGTAGCAGGAGGTCCTAGCGAGGGGCGAGCAAGCCCCTTGTTCCCTTGGCAGAGACTGGGCTGTGCACACAGAGGCCTGCCAGCAGTGAAGACAGTGCGGGCAGCAAGGGGCTGTGGCAGGCAGCGCAGAGGTGGCAGGAGTCCTGCTAGAGAGTGGGCTCCTGACTGTTCTGTGCTCAGGCCCCAGTGGCCCCGTGCACACACAGCCTCTGGACCTGCAGCTTCCCAGCAGTGCAAGAGAGCCACAGGCAACACCCTGGGGCCTACTCGAATGAACTGTGCTCTGTCGAGGCCCTGCTGGCTGGCAGGGGCCTAGGCCAGCACAGGCCCTAGGGATGGCTTTGGCCTGCCGTCCACGCTCCTCACTCGGGCCGTTCTGCCTGTCAGACCCACACTCCCTGGAAGTGTGTTCCTGAGGCACTTGGACAGTTGGGGAAGCGGAGGCTCCCCCAGCATGGGAGGCCTGCCTAGCACACTGCTCTGGGTCCAAAGAGGAGGCCCTGCACCTCGGGCACCGGGGCTACGTTGACTGCACACAGGAGACACTTGGCACACACAGTGTTTCCCCATGGAAAGCGGGGTGCCGGGGAGCACCCGCCTGGGATGCATGGCACCTCTCCCATAGAAGCCCTCCATGCAGCAGGCTGTCATGGGTTCGGCTGCAGGCCTTTGTGGCTGGAGAGACAGCAGCTCCTCTGGAGGCTCTGGGTCAATGTGCACTCCCGTTCGAGGAAACGAGGCCTGGGGGGTGAGGTCCTTGCCCAGAATGGCAAGCAGCCTGCTCCTTTCCATGAGACGCACGTGTGGTGAGAGAGGCTTGGCAGCAGAGAAGAAGCAAGAGGGGCATCCAGGGAGGGGGTGTGCATGCAGCTCGGAGGCCCCAGATCTCCTGCTTCCCAACCCGGGAAGGCCGGCTATGCCCATCAGGCCCCATTCCCCAGTGCACAGCCAGCTTCTGGATCTGCCCTTTCCCAGCCATGCAAACACACATAGGCCGTACCCTGCGCCCTGCCGAGGGGGAAGCTTCGCTCCCCGGGTGGGCCGAATGGCACGACTGTGTGAGGGGAGAGACGGCCCCCGGAGGCCTTCAGGGAGCTGCCCCAGCAGAGCAGTGCTCAGGAGAAGGCACCCTTCTTTCTGCAGGCTGGAGGCACACTCGAGTCTCTGCCTGAGGCAGAGAGAGCTGAGCTCGGCGATCCCTGGCTGAAGGCAAAGCAGAGAGCTTTTCGGTGGAGCGGGGGCTCCACCTGCTAGCCGACAGGCATGGAAGGGGAAGCCTGGCTGCCACTGAGTTCCTGAGCAGGTGTCCAAGCTGGAGGCCCTCTGGCTCTACAAGCTCGAGAGTCCTGCCTAGGACTTGCCTCTGGCCACAGAGTGGGTGCCAAGGGCCTGTGGGCTGGAGGGTGCTCGGAAGCCACAGGGGAGGCTTTGGGCACCCAGTGCTCTGTGGGGGAAAACGCTGCAGGCCTGAGCCTCCAGGAACTCCTGCAGGGCCTGGGAGGGGGAAAACTGTCCTTAGCAGAAGGCTCCCTGCCAAGGGCTGCAGGCCTTTGTGGCTGGCTCAGCTGCAGCTTCCTTGCAGGCTGCTGGTCCAGGGGCGTGTGTGCCCTGGTCCAGAGTGCTGTAGCAGGAGGTCCTAGCGAGGGGCGAGCAAGCCCCTTGTTCCCTTGGCAGAGACTGGGCTGTGCACACAGAGGCCTGCCAGCAGTGAAGACAGTGCGGGCAGCAAGGGGCTGTGGCAGGCAGCGCAGAGGTGGCAGGAGTCCTGCTAGAGAGTGGGCTCCTGACTGTTCTGTGCTCAGGCCCCAGTGGCCCCGTGCACACACAGCCTCTGGACCTGCAGCTTCCCAGCAGTGCAAGAGAGCCACAGGCAACACCCTGGGGCCTACTCGAATGAACTGTGCTCTGTCGAGGCCCTGCTGGCTGGCAGGGGCCTAGGCCAGCACAGGCCCTAGGGATGGCTTTGGCCTGCCGTCCACGCTCCTCACTCGGGCCGTTCTGCCTGTCAGACCCACACTCCCTGGAAGTGTGTTCCTGAGGCACTTGGACAGTTGGGGAAGCGGAGGCTCCCCCAGCATGGGAGGCCTGCCTAGCACACTGCTCTGGGTCCAAAGAGGAGGCCCTGCACCTCGGGCACCGGGGCTACGTTGACTGCACACAGGAGACACTTGGCACACACAGTGTTTCCCCATGGAAAGCGGGGTGCCGGGGAGCACCCGCCTGGGATGCATGGCACCTCTCCCATAGAAGCCCTCCATGCAGCAGGCTGTCATGGGTTCGGCTGCAGGCCTTTGTGGCTGGAGAGACAGCAGCTCCTCTGGAGGCTCTGGGTCAATGTGCACTCCCGTTCGAGGAAACGAGGCCTGGGGGGTGAGGTCCTTGCCCAGAATGGCAAGCAGCCTGCTCCTTTCCATGAGACGCACGTGTGGTGAGAGAGGCTTGGCAGCAGAGAAGAAGCAAGAGGGGCATCCAGGGAGGGGGTGTGCATGCAGCTCGGAGGCCCCAGATCTCCTGCTTCCCAACCCGGGAAGGCCGGCTATGCCCATCAGGCCCCATTCCCCAGTGCACAGCCAGCTTCTGGATCTGCCCTTTCCCAGCCATGCAAACACACATAGGCCGTACCCTGCGCCCTGCCGAGGGGGAAGCTTCGCTCCCCGGGTGGGCCGAATGGCACGACTGTGTGAGGGGAGAGATGGCCCCCGGAGGCCTTCAGGGAGCTGCCCCAGCAGAGCAGTGCTCAGGAGAAGGCACCCTTCTTTCTGCAGGCTGGAGGCACACTCGAGTCTCTGCCTGAGGCAGAGAGAGCTGAGCTCGGCGATCCCTGGCTGAAGGCAAAGCAGAGAGCTTTTCGGTGGAGCGGGGGCTCCACCTGCTAGCCGACAGGCATGGAAGGGGAAGCCTGGCTGCCACTGAGTTCCTGAGCAGGTGTCCAAGCTGGAGGCCCTCTGGCTCTACAAGCTCGAGAGTCCTGCCTAGGACTTGCCTCTGGCCACAGAGTGGGTGCCAAGGGCCTGTGGGCTGGAGGGTGCTCGGAAGCCACAGGGGAGGCTTTGGGCACCCAGTGCTCTGTGGGGGAAAACGCTGCAGGCCTGAGCCTCCAGGAACTCCTGCAGGGCCTGGGAGGGGGAAAGCTGTCCTTAGCAGAAGGCTCCCTGCCAAGGGCTGCAGGCCTTTGTGGCTGGCTCAGCTGCAGCTTCCTTGCAGGCTGCTGGTCCAGGGGCGTGTGTGCCCTGGTCCAGAGTGCTGTAGCAGGAGGTCCTAGCGAGGGGCGAGCAAGCCCCTTGTTCCCTTGGCAGAGACTGGGCTGTGCACACAGAGGCCTGCCAGCAGTGAAGACAGTGCGGGCAGCAAGGGGCTGTGGCAGGCAGCGCAGAGGTGGCAGGAGTCCTGCTAGAGAGTGGGCTCCTGACTGTTCTGTGCTCAGGCCCCAGTGGCCCCGTGCACACACAGCCTCTGGACCTGCAGCTTCCCAGCAGTGCAAGAGAGCCACAGGCAACACCCTGGGGCCTACTCGAATGAACTGTGCTCTGTCGAGGCCCTGCTGGCTGGCAGGGGCCTAGGCCAGCACAGGCCCTAGGGATGGCTTTGGCCTGCCGTCCACGCTCCTCACTCGGGCCGTTCTGCCTGTCAGACCCACACTCCCTGGAAGTGTGTTCCTGAGGCACTTGGACAGTTGGGGAAGCGGAGGCTCCCCCAGCATGGGAGGCCTGCCTAGCACACTGCTCTGGGTCCAAAGAGGAGGCCCTGCACCTCGGGCACCGGGGCTACGTTGACTGCACACAGGAGACACTTGGCACACACAGTGTTTCCCCATGGAAAGCGGGGTGCCGGGGAGCACCCGCCTGGGATGCATGGCACCTCTCCCATAGAAGCCCTCCATGCAGCAGGCTGTCATGGGTTCGGCTGCAGGCCTTTGTGGCTGGAGAGACAGCAGCTCCTCTGGAGGCTCTGGGTCAATGTGCACTCCCGTTCGAGGAAACGAGGCCTGGGGGGTGAGGTCCTTGCCCAGAATGGCAAGCAGCCTGCTCCTTTCCATGAGACGCACGTGTGGTGAGAGAGGCTTGGCAGCAGAGAAGAAGCAAGAGGGGCATCCAGGGAGGGGGTGTGCATGCAGCTCGGAGGCCCCAGATCTCCTGCTTCCCAACCCGGGAAGGCCGGCTATGCCCATCAGGCCCCATTCCCCAGTGCACAGCCAGCTTCTGGATCTGCCCTTTCCCAGCCATGCAAACACACATAGGCCGTACCCTGCGCCCTGCCGAGGGGGAAGCTTCGCTCCCCGGGTGGGCCGAATGGCACGACTGTGTGAGGGGAGAGACGGCCCCCGGAGGCCTTCAGGGAGCTGCCCCAGCAGAGCAGTGCTCAGGAGAAGGCACCCTTCTTTCTGCAGGCTGGAGGCACACTCGAGTCTCTGCCTGAGGCAGAGAGAGCTGAGCTCGGCGATCCCTGGCTGAAGGCAAAGCAGAGAGCTTTTCGGTGGAGCGGGGGCTCCACCTGCTAGCCGACAGGCATGGAAGGGGAAGCCTGGCTGCCACTGAGTTCCTGAGCAGGTGTCCAAGCTGGAGGCCCTCTGGCTCTACAAGCTCGAGAGTCCTGCCTAGGACTTGCCTCTGGCCACAGAGTGGGTGCCAAGGGCCTGTGGGCTGGAGGGTGCTCGGAAGCCACAGGGGAGGCTTTGGGCACCCAGTGCTCTGTGGGGGAAAACGCTGCAGGCCTGAGCCTCCAGGAACTCCTGCAGGGCCTGGGAGGGGGAAAGCTGTCCTTAGCAGAAGGCTCCCTGCCAAGGGCTGCAGGCCTTTGTGGCTGGCTCAGCTGCAGCTTCCTTGCAGGCTGCTGGTCCAGGGGCGTGTGTGCCCTGGTCCAGAGTGCTGTAGCAGGAGGTCCTAGCGAGGGGCGAGCAAGCCCCTTGTTCCCTTGGCAGAGACTGGGCTGTGCACACAGAGGCCTGCCAGCAGTGAAGACAGTGCGGGCAGCAAGGGGGTGTGGCAGGCAGCGCAGAGGTGGCAGGAGTCCTGCTAGAGAGTGGGCTCCTGACTGTTCTGTGCTCAGGCCCCAGTGGCCCCGTGCACACACAGCCTCTGGACCTGCAGCTTCCCAGCAGTGCAAGAGAGCCACAGGCAACACCCTGGGGCCTACTCGAATGAACTGTGCTCTGTCGAGGCCCTGCTGGCTGGCAGGGGCCTAGGCCAGCACAGGCCCTAGGGATGGCTTTGGCCTGCCGTCCACGCTCCTCACTCGGGCCGTTCTGCCTGTCAGACCCACACTCCCTGGAAGTGTGTTCCTGAGGCACTTGGACAGTTGGGGAAGCGGAGGCTCCCCCAGCATGGGAGGCCTGCCTAGCACACTGCTCTGGGTCCAAAGAGGAGGCCCTGCACCTCGGGCACCGGGGCTACGTTGACTGCACACAGGAGACACTTGGCACACACAGTGTTTCCCCATGGAAAGCGGGGTGCCGGGGTGCACCCGCCTGGGATGCATGGCACCTCTCCCATAGAAGCCCTCCATGCAGCAGGCTGTCATGGGTTCGGCTGCAGGCCTTTGTGGCTGGAGAGACAGCAGCTGCTCTGGAGGCTCTGGGTCAATGTGCACTCCCGTTCGAGGAAACGAGGCCTGGGGGGTGAGGTCCTTGCCCAGAATGGCAAGCAGCCTGCTCCTTTCCATGAGACGCACGTGTGGTGAGAGAGGCTTGGCAGCAGAGAAGAAGCAAGAGGGGCATCCAGGGAGGGGGTGTGCATGCAGCTCGGAGGCCCCAGATCTCCTGCTTCCCAACCCGGGAAGGCCGGCTATGCCCATCAGGCCCCATTCCCCAGTGCACAGCCAGCTTCTGGATCTGCCCTTTCCCAGCCATGCAAACACACATAGGCCGTACCCTGCGCCCTGCCGAGGGGGAAGCTTCGCTCCCCGGGTGGGCCGAATGGCACGACTGTGTGAGGGGAGAGACGGCCCCCGGAGGCCTTCAGGGAGCTGCCCCAGCAGAGCAGTGCTCAGGAGAAGGCACCCTTCTTTCTGCAGGCTGGAGGCACACTCGAGTCTCTGCCTGAGGCAGAGAGAGCTGAGCTCGGCGATCCCTGGCTGAAGGCAAAGCAGAGAGCTTTTCGGTGGAGCGGGGGCTCCACCTGCTAGCCGACAGGCATGGAAGGGGAAGCCTGGCTGCCACTGAGTTCCTGAGCAGGTTAAGCTGGAGGCCCTCTGGCTCTACAAGCTCGAGAGTCCTGCCTAGGACTTGCCTCTGGCCACAGAGTGGGTGCCAAGGGCCTGTGGGCTGGAGGGTGCTCGGAAGCCACAGGGGAGGCTTTGGGCACCCAGTGCTCTGTGGGGGAAAACGCTGCAGGCCTGAGCCTCCAGGAACTCCTGCAGGGCCTGGGAGGGGGAAAGCTGTCCTTAGCAGAAGGCTCCCTGCCAAGGGCTGCAGGCCTTTGTGGCTGGCTCAGCTGCAGCTTCCTTGCAGGCTGCTGGTCCAGGGGCGTGTGTGCCCTGGTCCAGAGTGCTGTAGCAGGAGGTCCTAGCGAGGGGGCGAGCAAGCCCCTTGTTCCCTTGGCAGAGACTGGGCTGTGCACACAGAGGCCTGCCAGCAGTGAAGACAGTGCGGGGCAGCAAGGGGCTGTGGCAGGCAGCGCAGAGGTGGCAGGAGTCCTGCTAGAGAGTGGGCTCCTGACTGTTCTGTGCTCAGGCCCCAGTGGCCCCCGTGCACACACAGCCTCTGGACCTGCAGCTTCCCAGCAGTGCAAGAGAGCCACAGGCAACACCCTGGGGCCTACTCGAATGAACTGGGCTCTGTCGAGGCCCTGCTGGCTGGCAGGGGCCCTAGGCCAGCACAGGCCCTAGGGATGGCTTTGGCCTGCCGTCCACGCTCCTCACTCGGGCCGTTCTGCCTGTCAGACCCACACTCCCTGGAAGTGTGTTCCTGAGGCACTTGGACAGTTGGGGAAGCGGAGGCTCCCCCAGCATGGGAGGCCTGCCTAGCACACTGCTCTGGGTCCAAAGAGGAGGCCCTGCACCTCGGGCACCGGGGCTACGTTGACTGCACACAGGAGACACTTGGCACACACAGTGTTTCCCCATGGAAAGCGGGGTGCCGGGGAGCACCCGCCTGGATGCATGGCACCTCTCCCATAGAAGCCCTCCATGCAGCAGGCTGTCATGGGTTCGGCTGCAGGACTTTGTGGCTGGAGAGACAGCAGCTCCTCTGGAGGCTCTGGGTCAATGTGCACTCCCGTTCGAGGAAACGAGGCCTGGGGGGTGAGGTCCTTGCCCAGAATGGCAAGCAGCCTGCTCCTTTCCATGAGACGCACGTGTGGTGAGAGAGGCTTGGCAGCAGAGAAGAAGCAAGAGGGGCATCCAGGGAGGGGGTGTGCATGCAGCTCGGAGGCCCCAGATCTCCTGCTTCCCAACCCGGGAAGGCCGGCTATGCCCATCAGGCCCCATTCCCCAGTGCACAGCCAGCTTCTGGATCTGCCCTTTCCCAGCCATGCAAACACACATAGGCCGTACCCTGCGCCCTGCCGAGGGGGAAGCTTCGCTCCCCGGGTGGGCCGAATGGCACGACTGTGTGAGGGGAGAGACGGCCCCCGGAGGCCTTCAGGGAGCTGCCCCAGCAGAGCAGTGCTCAGGAGAAGGCACCCTTCTTTCTGCAGGCTGGAGGCACACTCGAGTCTCTGCCTGAGGCAGAGAGAGCTGAGCTCGGCGATCCCTGGCTGAAGGCAAAGCAGAGAGCTTTTCGGTGGAGCGGGGGCTCCACCTGCTAGCCGACAGGCATGGAAGGGGAAGCCTGGCTGCCACTGAGTTCCTGAGCAGGTGTCCAAGCTGGAGGCCCTCTGGCTCTACAAGCTCGAGAGTCCTGCCTAGGACTTGCCTCTGGCCACAGAGTGGGTGCCAAGGGCCTGTGGGCTGGAGGGTGCTCGGAAGCCACAGGGGAGGCTTTGGGCACCCAGTGCTCTGTGGGGGAAAACGCTGCAGGCCTGAGCCTCCAGGAACTCCTGCAGGGCCTGGGAGGGGGAAAGCTGTCCTTAGCAGAAGGCTCCCTGCCAAGGGCTGCAGGCCTTTGTGGCTGGCTCAGCTGCAGCTTCCTTGCAGGCTGCTGGTCCAGGGGCGTGTGTGCCCTGGTCCAGAGTGCTGTAGCAGGAGGTCCTAGCGAGGGGCGAGCAAGCCCCTTGTTCCCTTGGCAGAGACTGGGCTGTGCACACAGAGGCCTGCCAGCAGTGAAGACAGTGCGGGCAGCAAGGGGCTGTGGCAGGCAGCGCAGAGGTGGCAGGAGTCCTGCTAGAGAGTGGGCTCCTGACTGTTCTGTGCTCAGGCCCCAGTGGCCCCGTGCACACACAGCCTCTGGACCTGCAGCTTCCCAGCAGTGCAAGAGAGCCACAGGCAACACCCTGGGGCCTACTCGAATGAACTGGGCTCTGTCGAGGCCCTGCTGGCTGGCAGGGGCCTAGGCCAGCACAGGCCCTAGGGATGGCTTTGGCCTGCCGTCCACGCTCCTCACTCGGGCCGTTCTGCCTGTCAGACCCACACTCCCTGGAAGTGTGTTCCTGAGGCACTTGGACAGTTGGGGAAGCGGAGGCTCCCCCAGCATGGGAGGCCTGCCTAGCACACTGCTCTGGGTCCAAAGAGGAGGCCCTGCACCTCGGGCACCGGGGCTACGTTGACTGCACACAGGAGACACTTGGCACACACAGTGTTTCCCCATGGAAAGCGGGGTGCCGGGGAGCACCCGCCTGGGATGCATGGCACCTCTCCCATAGAAGCCCTCCATGCAGCAGGCTGTCATGGGTTCGGCTGCAGGCCTTTGTGGCTGGAGAGACAGCAGCTGCTCTGGAGGCTCTGGGTCAATGTGCACTCCCGTTCGAGGAAACGAGGCCTGGGGGGTGAGGTCCTTGCCCAGAATGGCAAGCAGCCTGCTCCTTTCCATGAGACGCACGTGTGGTGAGAGAGGCTTGGCAGCAGAGAAGAAGCAAGAGGGGCATCCAGGGAGGGGGTGTGCATGCAGCTCGGAGGCCCCAGATCTCCTGCTTCCCAACCCGGGAAGGCCGGCTATGCCCATCAGGCCCCATTCCCCAGTGCACAGCCAGCTTCTGGATCTGCCCTTTCCCAGCCATGCAAACACACATAGGCCGTACCCTGCGCCCTGCCGAGGGGGAAGCTTCGCTCCCCGGGTGGGCCGAATGGCACGACTGTGTGAGGGGAGAGACGGCCCCCGGAGGCCTTCAGGGAGCTGCCCCAGCAGAGCAGTGCTCAGGAGAAGGCACCCTTCTTTCTGCAGGCTGGAGGCACACTCGAGTCTCTGCCTGAGGCAGAGAGAGCTGAGCTCGGCGATCCCTGGCTGAAGGCAAAGCAGAGAGCTTTTCGGTGGAGCGGGGGCTCCACCTGCTAGCCGACAGGCATGGAAGGGGAAGCCTGGCTGCCACTGAGTTCCTGAGCAGGTGTCCAAGCTGGAGGCCCTCTGGCTCTACAAGCTCGAGAGTCCTGCCTAGGACTTGCCTCTGGCCACAGAGTGGGTGCCAAGGGCCTGTGGGCTGGAGGGTGCTCGGAAGCCACAGGGGAGGCTTTGGGCACCCAGTGCTCTGTGGGGGAAAACGCTGCAGGCCTGAGCCTCCAGGAACTCCTGCAGGGCCTGGGAGGGGGAAAGCTGTCCTTAGCAGAAGGCTCCCTGCCAAGGGCTGCAGGCCTTTGTGGCTGGCTCAGCTGCAGCTTCCTTGCAGGCTGCTGGTCCAGGGGCGTGTGTGCCCTGGTCCAGAGTGCTGTAGCAGGAGGTCCTAGCGAGGGGCGAGCAAGCCCCTTGTTCCCTTGGCAGAGACTGGGCTGTGCACACAGAGGCCTGCCAGCAGTGAAGACAGTGCGGGCAGCAAGGGGCTGTGGCAGGCAGCGCAGAGGTGGCAGGAGTCCTGCTAGAGAGTGGGCTCCTGACTGTTCTGTGCTCAGGCCCCAGTGGCCCCGTGCACACACAGCCTCTGGACCTGCAGCTTCCCAGCAGTGCAAGAGAGCCACAGGCAACACCCTGGGGCCTACTCGAATGAACTGTGCTCTGTCGAGGCCCTGCTGGCTGGCAGGGGCCTAGGCCAGCACAGGCCCTAGGGATGGCTTTGGCCTGCCGTCCACGCTCCTCACTCGGGCCGTTCTGCCTGTCAGACCCACACTCCCTGGAAGTGTGTTCCTGAGGCACTTGGACAGTTGGGGAAGCGGAGGCTCCCCCAGCATGGGAGGCCTGCCTAGCACACTGCTCTGGGTCCAAAGAGGAGGCCCTGCACCTCGGGCACCGGGGCTACGTTGACTGCACACAGGAGACACTTGGCACACACAGTGTTTCCCCATGGAAAGCGGGGTGCCGGGGAGCACCCGCCTGGGATGCATGGCACCTCTCCCATAGAAGCCCTCCATGCAGCAGGCTGTCATGGGTTCGGCTGCAGGCCTTTGTGGCTGGAGAGACAGCAGCTGCTCTGGAGGCTCTGGGTCAATGTGCACTCCCGTTCGAGGAAACGAGGCCTGGGGGGTGAGGTCCTTGCCCAGAATGGCAAGCAGCCTGCTCCTTTCCATGAGACGCACGTGTGGTGAGAGAGGCTTGGCAGCAGAGAAGAAGCAAGAGGGGCATCCAGGGAGGGGGTGTGCATGCAGCTCGGAGGCCCCAGATCTCCTGCTTCCCAACCCGGGAAGGCCGGCTATGCCCATCAGGCCCCATTCCCCAGTGCACAGCCAGCTTCTGGATCTGCCCTTTCCCAGCCATGCAAACACACATAGGCCGTACCCTGCGCCCTGCCGAGGGGGAAGCTTCGCTCCCCGGGTGGGCCGAATGGCACGACTGTGTGAGGGGAGAGACGGCCCCCGGAGGCCTTCAGGGAGCTGCCCCAGCAGAGCAGTGCTCAGGAGAAGGCACCCTTCTTTCTGCAGGCTGGAGGCACACTCGAGTCTCTGCCTGAGGCAGAGAGAGCTGAGCTCGGCGATCCCTGGCTGAAGGCAAAGCAGAGAGCTTTTCGGTGGAGCGGGGGCTCCACCTGCTAGCCGACAGGCATGGAAGGGGAAGCCTGGCTGCCACTGAGTTCCTGAGCAGGTGTCCAAGCTGGAGGCCCTCTGGCTCTACAAGCTCGAGAGTCCTGCCTAGGACTTGCCTCTGGCCACAGAGTGGGTGCCAAGGGCCTGTGGGCTGGAGGGTGCTCGGAAGCCACAGGGGAGGCTTTGGGCACCCAGTGCTCTGTGGGGGAAAACGCTGCAGGCCTGAGCCTCCAGGAACTCCTGCAGGGCCTGGGAGGGGGAAAACTGTCCTTAGCAGAAGGCTCCCTGCCAAGGGCTGCAGGCCTTTGTGGCTGGCTCAGCTGCAGCTTCCTTGCAGGCTGCTGGTCCAGGGGCGTGTGTGCCCTGGTCCAGAGTGCTGTAGCAGGAGGTCCTAGCGAGGGGCGAGCAAGCCCCTTGTTCCCTTGGCAGAGACTGGGCTGTGCACACAGAGGCCTGCCAGCAGTGAAGACAGTGCGGGCAGCAAGGGGCTGTGGCAGGCAGCGCAGAGGTGGCAGGAGTCCTGCTAGAGAGTGGGCTCCTGACTGTTCTGTGCTCAGGCCCCAGTGGCCCCGTGCACACACAGCCTCTGGACCTGCAGCTTCCCAGCAGTGCAAGAGAGCCACAGGCAACACCCTGGGGCCTACTCGAATGAACTGTGCTCTGTCGAGGCCCTGCTGGCTGGCAGGGGCCTAGGCCAGCACAGGCCCTAGGGATGGCTTTGGCCTGCCGTCCACGCTCCTCACTCGGGCCGTTCTGCCTGTCAGACCCACACTCCCTGGAAGTGTGTTCCTGAGGCACTTGGACAGTTGGGGAAGCGGAGGCTCCCCCAGCATGGGAGGCCTGCCTAGCACACTGCTCTGGGTCCAAAGAGGAGGCCCTGCACCTCGGGCACCGGGGCTACGTTGACTGCACACAGGAGACACTTGGCACACACAGTGTTTCCCCATGGAAAGCGGGGTGCCGGGGAGCACCCGCCTGGGATGCATGGCACCTCTCCCATAGAAGCCCTCCATGCAGCAGGCTGTCATGGGTTCGGCTGCAGGCCTTTGTGGCTGGAGAGACAGCAGCTGCTCTGGAGGCTCTGGGTCAATGTGCACTCCCGTTCGAGGAAACGAGGCCTGGGGGGTGAGGTCCTTGCCCAGAATGGCAAGCAGCCTGCTCCTTTCCATGAGACGCACGTGTGGTGAGAGAGGCTTGGCAGCAGAGAAGAAGCAAGAGGGGCATCCAGGGAGGGGGTGTGCATGCAGCTCGGAGGCCCCAGATCTCCTGCTTCCCAACCCGGGAAGGCCGGCTATGCCCATCAGGCCCCATTCCCCAGTGCACAGCCAGCTTCTGGATCTGCCCTTTCCCAGCCATGCAAACACACATAGGCCGTACCCTGCGCCCTGCCGAGGGGGAAGCTTCGCTCCCCGGGTGGGCCGAATGGCACGACTGTGTGAGGGGAGAGACGGCCCCCGGAGGCCTTCAGGGAGCTGCCCCAGCAGAGCAGTGCTCAGGAGAAGGCACCCTTCTTTCTGCAGGCTGGAGGCACACTCGAGTCTCTGCCTGAGGCAGAGAGAGCTGAGCTCGGCGATCCCTGGCTGAAGGCAAAGCAGAGAGCTTTTCGGTGGAGCGGGGGCTCCACCTGCTAGCCGACAGGCATGGAAGGGGAAGCCTGGCTGCCACTGAGTTCCTGAGCAGGTGTCCAAGCTGGAGGCCCTCTGGCTCTACAAGCTCGAGAGTCCTGCCTAGGACTTGCCTCTGGCCACAGAGTGGGTGCCAAGGGCCTGTGGGCTGGAGGGTGCTCGGAAGCCACAGGGGAGGCTTTGGGCACCCAGTGCTCTGTGGGGGAAAACGCTGCAGGCCTGAGCCTCCAGGAACTCCTGCAGGGCCTGGGAGGGGGAAAGCTGTCCTTAGCAGAAGGCTCCCTGCCAAGGGCTGCAGGCCTTTGTGGCTGGCTCAGCTGCAGCTTCCTTGCAGGCTGCTGGTCCAGGGGCGTGTGTGCCCTGGTCCAGAGTGCTGTAGCAGGAGGTCCTAGCGAGGGGCGAGCAAGCCCCTTGTTCCCTTGGCAGAGACTGGGCTGTGCACACAGAGGCCTGCCAGCAGTGAAGACAGTGCGGGCAGCAAGGGGCTGTGGCAGGCAGCGCAGAGGTGGCAGGAGTCCTGCTAGAGAGTGGGCTCCTGACTGTTCTGTGCTCAGGCCCCAGTGGCCCCGTGCACACACAGCCTCTGGACCTGCAGCTTCCCAGCAGTGCAAGAGAGCCACAGGCAACACCCTGGGGCCTACTCGAATGAACTGTGCTCTGTCGAGGCCCTGCTGGCTGGCAGGGGCCTAGGCCAGCACAGGCCCTAGGGATGGCTTTGGCCTGCCGTCCACGCTCCTCACTCGGGCCGTTCTGCCTGTCAGACCCACACTCCCTGGAAGTGTGTTCCTGAGGCACTTGGACAGTTGGGGAAGCGGAGGCTCCCCCAGCATGGGAGGCCTGCCTAGCACACTGCTCTGGGTCCAAAGAGGAGGCCTTGCACCTCGGGCACCGGGGCTACGTTGACTGCACACAGGAGACACTTGGCACACACAGTGTTTCCCCATGGAAAGCGGGGTGCCGGGGAGCACCCGCCTGGGATGCATGGCACCTCTCCCATAGAAGCCCTCCATGCAGCAGGCTGTCATGGGTTCGGCTGCAGGCCTTTGTGGCTGGAGAGACAGCAGCTCCTCTGGAGGCTCTGGGTCAATGTGCACTCCCGTTCGAGGAAACGAGGCCTGGGGGGTGAGGTCCTTGCCCAGAATGGCAAGCAGCCTGCTCCTTTCCATGAGACGCACGTGTGGTGAGAGAGGCTTGGCAGCAGAGAAGAAGCAAGAGGGGCATCCAGGGAGGGGGTGTGCATGCAGCTCGGAGGCCCCAGATCTCCTGCTTCCCAACCCGGGAAGGCCGGCTATGCCCATCAGGCCCCATTCCCCAGTGCACAGCCAGCTTCTGGATCTGCCCTTTCCCAGCCATGCAAACACACATAGGCCGTACCCTGCGCCCTGCCGAGGGGGAAGCTTCGCTCCCCGGGTGGGCCGAATGGCACGACTGTGTGAGGGGAGAGACGGCCCCCGGAGGCCTTCAGGGAGCTGCCCCAGCAGAGCAGTGCTCAGGAGAAGGCACCCTTCTTTCTGCAGGCTGGAGGCACACTCGAGTCTCTGCCTGAGGCAGAGAGAGCTGAGCTCGGCGATCCCTGGCTGAAGGCAAAGCAGAGAGCTTTTCGGTGGAGCGGGGGCTCCACCTGCTAGCCGACAGGCATGGAAGGGGAAGCCTGGCTGCCACTGAGTTCCTGAGCAGGTGTCCAAGCTGGAGGCCCTCTGGCTCTACAAGCTCGAGAGTCCTGCCTAGGACTTGCCTCTGGCCACAGAGTGGGTGCCAAGGGCCTGTGGGCTGGAGGGTGCTCGGAAGCCACAGGGGAGGCTTTGGGCACCCAGTGCTCTGTGGGGGAAAACGCTGCAGGCCTGAGCCTCCAGGAACTCCTGCAGGGCCTGGGAGGGGGAAAGCTGTCCTTAGCAGAAGGCTCCCTGCCAAGGGCTGCAGGCCTTTGTGGCTGGCTCAGCTGCAGCTTCCTTGCAGGCTGCTGGTCCAGGGGCGTGTGTGCCCTGGTCCAGAGTGCTGTAGCAGGAGGTCCTAGCGAGGGGCGAGCAAGCCCCTTGTTCCCTTGGCAGAGACTGGGCTGTGCACACAGAGGCCTGCCAGCAGTGAAGACAGTGCGGGCAGCAAGGGGCTGTGGCAGGCAGCGCAGAGGTGGCAGGAGTCCTGCTAGAGAGTGGGCTCCTGACTGTTCTGTGCTCAGGCCCCAGTGGCCCCGTGCACACACAGCCTCTGGACCTGCAGCTTCCCAGCAGTGCAAGAGAGCCACAGGCAACACCCTGGGGCCTACTCGAATGAACTGTGCTCTGTCGAGGCCCTGCTGGCTGGCAGGGGCCTAGGCCAGCACAGGCCCTAGGGATGGCTTTGGCCTGCCGTCCACGCTCCTCACTCGGGCCGTTCTGCCTGTCAGACCCACACTCCCTGGAAGTGTGTTCCTGAGGCACTTGGACAGTTGGGGAAGCGGAGGCTCCCCCAGCATGGGAGGCCTGCCTAGCACACTGCTCTGGGTCCAAAGAGGAGGCCCTGCACCTCGGGCACCGGGGCTACGTTGACTGCACACAGGAGACACTTGGCACACACAGTGTTTCCCCATGGAAAGCGGGGTGCCGGGGAGCACCCGCCTGGGATGCATGGCACCTCTCCCATAGAAGCCCTCCATGCAGCAGGCTGTCATGGGTTCGGCTGCAGGCCTTTGTGGCTGGAGAGACAGCAGCTCCTCTGGAGGCTCTGGGTCAATGTGCACTCCCGTTCGAGGAAACGAGGCCTGGGGGGTGAGGTCCTTGCCCAGAATGGCAAGCAGCCTGCTCCTTTCCATGAGACGCACGTGTGGTGAGAGAGGCTTGGCAGCAGAGAAGAAGCAAGAGGGGCATCCAGGGAGGGGGTGTGCATGCAGCTCGGAGGCCCCAGATCTCCTGCTTCCCAACCCGGGAAGGCCGGCTATGCCCATCAGGCCCCATTCCCCAGTGCACAGCCAGCTTCTGGATCTGCCCTTTCCCAGCCATGCAAACACACATAGGCCGTACCCTGCGCCCTGCCGAGGGGGAAGCTTCGCTCCCCGGGTGGGCCGAATGGCACGACTGTGTGAGGGGAGAGATGGCCCCCGGAGGCCTTCAGGGAGCTGCCCCAGCAGAGCAGTGCTCAGGAGAAGGCACCCTTCTTTCTGCAGGCTGGAGGCACACTCGAGTCTCTGCCTGAGGCAGAGAGAGCTGAGCTCGGCGATCCCTGGCTGAAGGCAAAGCAGAGAGCTTTTCGGTGGAGCGGGGGCTCCACCTGCTAGCCGACAGGCATGGAAGGGGAAGCCTGGCTGCCACTGAGTTCCTGAGCAGGTGTCCAAGCTGGAGGCCCTCTGGCTCTACAAGCTCGAGAGTCCTGCCTAGGACTTGCCTCTGGCCACAGAGTGGGTGCCAAGGGCCTGTGGGCTGGAGGGTGCTCGGAAGCCACAGGGGAGGCTTTGGGCACCCAGTGCTCTGTGGGGGAAAACGCTGCAGGCCTGAGCCTCCAGGAACTCCTGCAGGGCCTGGGAGGGGGAAAGCTGTCCTTAGCAGAAGGCTCCCTGCCAAGGGCTGCAGGCCTTTGTGGCTGGCTCAGCTGCAGCTTCCTTGCAGGCTGCTGGTCCAGGGGCGTGTGTGCCCTGGTCCAGAGTGCTGTAGCAGGAGGTCCTAGCGAGGGGCGAGCAAGCCCCTTGTTCCCTTGGCAGAGACTGGGCTGTGCACACAGAGGCCTGCCAGCAGTGAAGACAGTGCGGGCAGCAAGGGGGTGTGGCAGGCAGCGCAGAGGTGGCAGGAGTCCTGCTAGAGAGTGGGCTCCTGACTGTTCTGTGCTCAGGCCCCAGTGGCCCCGTGCACACACAGCCTCTGGACCTGCAGCTTCCCAGCAGTGCAAGAGAGCCACAGGCAACACCCTGGGGCCTACTCGAATGAACTGTGCTCTGTCGAGGCCCTGCTGGCTGGCAGGGGCCTAGGCCAGCACAGGCCCTAGGGATGGCTTTGGCCTGCCGTCCACGCTCCTCACTCGGGCCGTTCTGCCTGTCAGACCCACACTCCCTGGAAGTGTGTTCCTGAGGCACTTGGACAGTTGGGGAAGCGGAGGCTCCCCCAGCATGGGAGGCCTGCCTAGCACACTGCTCTGGGTCCAAAGAGGAGGCCCTGCACCTCGGGCACCGGGGCTACGTTGACTGCACACAGGAGACACTTGGCACACACAGTGTTTCCCCATGGAAAGCGGGGTGCCGGGGAGCACCCGCCTGGGATGCATGGCACCTCTCCCATAGAAGCCCTCCATGCAGCAGGCTGTCATGGGTTCGGCTGCAGGCCTTTGTGGCTGGAGAGACAGCAGCTGCTCTGGAGGCTCTGGGTCAATGTGCACTCCCGTTCGAGGAAACGAGGCCTGGGGGGTGAGGTCCTTGCCCAGAATGGCAAGCAGCCTGCTCCTTTCCATGAGACGCACGTGTGGTGAGAGAGGCTTGGCAGCAGAGAAGAAGCAAGAGGGGCATCCAGGGAGGGGGTGTGCATGCAGCTCGGAGGCCCCAGATCTCCTGCTTCCCAACCCGGGAAGGCCGGCTATGCCCATCAGGCCCCATTCCCCAGTGCACAGCCAGCTTCTGGATCTGCCCTTTCCCAGCCATGCAAACACACATAGGCCGTACCCTGCGCCCTGCCGAGGGGGAAGCTTCGCTCCCCGGGTGGGCCGAATGGCACGACTGTGTGAGGGGAGAGACGGCCCCCGGAGGCCTTCAGGGAGCTGCCCCAGCAGAGCAGTGCTCAGGAGAAGGCACCCTTCTTTCTGCAGGCTGGAGGCACACTCGAGTCTCTGCCTGAGGCAGAGAGAGCTGAGCTCGGCGATCCCTGGCTGAAGGCAAAGCAGAGAGCTTTTCGGTGGAGCGGGGGCTCCACCTGCTAGCCGACAGGCATGGAAGGGGAAGCCTGGCTGCCACTGAGTTCCTGAGCAGGTGTCCAAGCTGGAGGCCCTCTGGCTCTACAAGCTCGAGAGTCCTGCCTAGGACTTGCCTCTGGCCACAGAGTGGGTGCCAAGGGCCTGTGGGCTGGAGGGTGCTCGGAAGCCACAGGGGAGGCTTTGGGCACCCAGTGCTCTGTGGGGGAAAACGCTGCAGGCCTGAGCCTCCAGGAACTCCTGCAGGGCCTGGGAGGGGGAAAGCTGTCCTTAGCAGAAGGCTCCCTGCCAAGGGCTGCAGGCCTTTGTGGCTGGCTCAGCTGCAGCTTCCTTGCAGGCTGCTGGTCCAGGGGCGTGTGTGCCCTGGTCCAGAGTGCTGTAGCAGGAGGTCCTAGCGAGGGGCGAGCAAGCCCCTTGTTCCCTTGGCAGAGACTGGGCTGTGCACACAGAGGCCTGCCAGCAGTGAAGACAGTGCGGGCAGCAAGGGGCTGTGGCAGGCAGCGCAGAGGTGGCAGGAGTCCTGCTAGAGAGTGGGCTCCTGACTGTTCTGTGCTCAGGCCCCAGTGGCCCCGTGCACACACAGCCTCTGGACCTGCAGCTTCCCAGCAGTGCAAGAGAGCCACAGGCAACACCCTGGGGCCTACTCGAATGAACTGGGCTCTGTCGAGGCCCTGCTGGCTGGCAGGGGCCTAGGCCAGCACAGGCCCTAGGGATGGCTTTGGCCTGCCGTCCACGCTCCTCACTCGGGCCGTTCTGCCTGTCAGACCCACACTCCCTGGAAGTGTGTTCCTGAGGCACTTGGACAGTTGGGGAAGCGGAGGCTCCCCCAGCATGGGAGGCCTGCCTAGCACACTGCTCTGGGTCCAAAGAGGAGGCCCTGCACCTCGGGCACCGGGGCTACGTTGACTGCACACAGGAGACACTTGGCACACACAGTGTTTCCCCATGGAAAGCGGGGTGCCGGGGAGCACCCGCCTGGGATGCATGGCACCTCTCCCATAGAAGCCCTCCATGCAGCAGGCTGTCATGGGTTCGGCTGCAGGACTTTGTGGCTGGAGAGACAGCAGCTCCTCTGGAGGCTCTGGGTCAATGTGCACTCCCGTTCGAGGAAACGAGGCCTGGGGGGTGAGGTCCTTGCCCAGAATGGCAAGCAGCCTGCTCCTTTCCATGAGACGCACGTGTGGTGAGAGAGGCTTGGCAGCAGAGAAGAAGCAAGAGGGGCATCCAGGGAGGGGGTGTGCATGCAGCTCGGAGGCCCCAGATCTCCTGCTTCCCAACCCGGGAAGGCCGGCTATGCCCATCAGGCCCCATTCCCCAGTGCACAGCCAGCTTCTGGATCTGCCCTTTCCCAGCCATGCAAACACACATAGGCCGTACCCTGCGCCCTGCCGAGGGGGAAGCTTCGCTCCCCGGGTGGGCCGAATGGCACGACTGTGTGAGGGGAGAGACGGCCCCCGGAGGCCTTCAGGGAGCTGCCCCAGCAGAGCAGTGCTCAGGAGAAGGCACCCTTCTTTCTGCAGGCTGGAGGCACACTCGAGTCTCTGCCTGAGGCAGAGAGAGCTGAGCTCGGCGATCCCTGGCTGAAGGCAAAGCAGAGAGCTTTTCGGTGGAGCGGGGGCTCCACCTGCTAGCCGACAGGCATGGAAGGGGAAGCCTGGCTGCCACTGAGTTCCTGAGCAGGTGTCCAAGCTGGAGGCCCTCTGGCTCTACAAGCTCGAGAGTCCTGCCTAGGACTTGCCTCTGGCCACAGAGTGGGTGCCAAGGGCCTGTGGGCTGGAGGGTGCTCGGAAGCCACAGGGGAGGCTTTGGGCACCCAGTGCTCTGTGGGGGAAAACGCTGCAGGCCTGAGCCTCCAGGAACTCCTGCAGGGCCTGGGAGGGGGAAAGCTGTCCTTAGCAGAAGGCTCCCTGCCAAGGGCTGCAGGCCTTTGTGGCTGGCTCAGCTGCAGCTTCCTTGCAGGCTGCTGGTCCAGGGGCGTGTGTGCCCTGGTCCAGAGTGCTGTAGCAGGAGGTCCTAGCGAGGGGCGAGCAAGCCCCTTGTTCCCTTGGCAGAGACTGGGCTGTGCACACAGAGGCCTGCCAGCAGTGAAGACAGTGCGGGCAGCAAGGGGCTGTGGCAGGCAGCGCAGAGGTGGCAGGAGTCCTGCTAGAGAGTGGGCTCCTGACTGTTCTGTGCTCAGGCCCCAGTGGCCCCGTGCACACACAGCCTCTGGACCTGCAGCTTCCCAGCAGTGCAAGAGAGCCACAGGCAACACCCTGGGGCCTACTCGAATGAACTGTGCTCTGTCGAGGCCCTGCTGGCTGGCAGGGGCCTAGGCCAGCACAGGCCCTAGGGATGGCTTTGGCCTGCCGTCCACGCTCCTCACTCGGGCCGTTCTGCCTGTCAGACCCACACTCCCTGGAAGTGTGTTCCTGAGGCACTTGGACAGTTGGGGAAGCGGAGGCTCCCCCAGCATGGGAGGCCTGCCTAGCACACTGCTCTGGGTCCAAAGAGGAGGCCCTGCACCTCGGGCACCGGGGCTACGTTGACTGCACACAGGAGACACTTGGCACACACAGTGTTTCCCCATGGAAAGCGGGGTGCCGGGGAGCACCCGCCTGGGATGCATGGCACCTCTCCCATAGAAGCCCTCCATGCAGCAGGCTGTCATGGGTTCGGCTGCAGGCCTTTGTGGCTGGAGAGACAGCAGCTGCTCTGGAGGCTCTGGGTCAATGTGCACTCCCGTTCGAGGAAACGAGGCCTGGGGGGTGAGGTCCTTGCCCAGAATGGCAAGCAGCCTGCTCCTTTCCATGAGACGCACGTGTGGTGAGAGAGGCTTGGCAGCAGAGAAGAAGCAAGAGGGGCATCCAGGGAGGGGGTGTGCATGCAGCTCGGAGGCCCCAGATCTCCTGCTTCCCAACCCGGGAAGGCCGGCTATGCCCATCAGGCCCCATTCCCCAGTGCACAGCCAGCTTCTGGATCTGCCCTTTCCCAGCCATGCAAACACACATAGGCCGTACCCTGCGCCCTGCCGAGGGGGAAGCTTCGCTCCCCGGGTGGGCCGAATGGCACGACTGTGTGAGGGGAGAGACGGCCCCCGGAGGCCTTCAGGGAGCTGCCCCAGCAGAGCAGTGCTCAGGAGAAGGCACCCTTCTTTCTGCAGGCTGGAGGCACACTCGAGTCTCTGCCTGAGGCAGAGAGAGCTGAGCTCGGCGATCCCTGGCTGAAGGCAAAGCAGAGAGCTTTTCGGTGGAGCGGGGGCTCCACCTGCTAGCCGACAGGCATGGAAGGGGAAGCCTGGCTGCCACTGAGTTCCTGAGCAGGTGTCCAAGCTGGAGGCCCTCTGGCTCTACAAGCTCGAGAGTCCTGCCTAGGACTTGCCTCTGGCCACAGAGTGGGTGCCAAGGGCCTGTGGGCTGGAGGGTGCTCGGAAGCCACAGGGGAGGCTTTGGGCACCCAGTGCTCTGTGGGGGAAAACGCTGCAGGCCTGAGCCTCCAGGAACTCCTGCAGGGCCTGGGAGGGGGAAAGCTGTCCTTAGCAGAAGGCTCCCTGCCAAGGGCTGCAGGCCTTTGTGGCTGGCTCAGCTGCAGCTTCCTTGCAGGCTGCTGGTCCAGGGGCGTGTGTGCCCTGGTCCAGAGTGCTGTAGCAGGAGGTCCTAGCGAGGGGCGAGCAAGCCCCTTGTTCCCTTGGCAGAGACTGGGCTGTGCACACAGAGGCCTGCCAGCAGTGAAGACAGTGCGGGCAGCAAGGGGCTGTGGCAGGCAGCGCAGAGGTGGCAGGAGTCCTGCTAGAGAGTGGGCTCCTGACTGTTCTGTGCTCAGGCCCCAGTGGCCCCGTGCACACACAGCCTCTGGACCTGCAGCTTCCCAGCAGTGCAAGAGAGCCACAGGCAACACCCTGGGGCCTACTCGAATGAACTGTGCTCTGTCGAGGCCCTGCTGGCTGGCAGGGGCCTAGGCCAGCACAGGCCCTAGGGATGGCTTTGGCCTGCCGTCCACGCTCCTCACTCGGGCCGTTCTGCCTGTCAGACCCACACTCCCTGGAAGTGTGTTCCTGAGGCACTTGGACAGTTGGGGAAGCGGAGGCTCCCCCAGCATGGGAGGCCTGCCTAGCACACTGCTCTGGGTCCAAAGAGGAGGCCCTGCACCTCGGGCACCGGGGCTACGTTGACTGCACACAGGAGACACTTGGCACACACAGTGTTTCCCCATGGAAAGCGGGGTGCCGGGGAGCACCCGCCTGGGATGCATGGCACCTCTCCCATAGAAGCCCTCCATGCAGCAGGCTGTCATGGGTTCGGCTGCAGGCCTTTGTGGCTGGAGAGACAGCAGCTGCTCTGGAGGCTCTGGGTCAATGTGCACTCCCGTTCGAGGAAACGAGGCCTGGGGGGTGAGGTCCTTGCCCAGAATGGCAAGCAGCCTGCTCCTTTCCATGAGACGCACGTGTGGTGAGAGAGGCTTGGCAGCAGAGAAGAAGCAAGAGGGGCATCCAGGGAGGGGGTGTGCATGCAGCTCGGAGGCCCCAGATCTCCTGCTTCCCAACCCGGGAAGGCCGGCTATGCCCATCAGGCCCCATTCCCCAGTGCACAGCCAGCTTCTGGATCTGCCCTTTCCCAGCCATGCAAACACACATAGGCCGTACCCTGCGCCCTGCCGAGGGGGAAGCTTCGCTCCCCGGGTGGGCCGAATGGCACGACTGTGTGAGGGGAGAGACGGCCCCCGGAGGCCTTCAGGGAGCTGCCCCAGCAGAGCAGTGCTCAGGAGAAGGCACCCTTCTTTCTGCAGGCTGGAGGCACACTCGAGTCTCTGCCTGAGGCAGAGAGAGCTGAGCTCGGCGATCCCTGGCTGAAGGCAAAGCAGAGAGCTTTTCGGTGGAGCGGGGGCTCCACCTGCTAGCCGACAGGCATGGAAGGGGAAGCCTGGCTGCCACTGAGTTCCTGAGCAGGTGTCCAAGCTGGAGGCCCTCTGGCTCTACAAGCTCGAGAGTCCTGCCTAGGACTTGCCTCTGGCCACAGAGTGGGTGCCAAGGGCCTGTGGGCTGGAGGGTGCTCGGAAGCCACAGGGGAGGCTTTGGGCACCCAGTGCTCTGTGGGGGAAAACGCTGCAGGCCTGAGCCTCCAGGAACTCCTGCAGGGCCTGGGAGGGGGAAAGCTGTCCTTAGCAGAAGGCTCCCTGCCAAGGGCTGCAGGCCTTTGTGGCTGGCTCAGCTGCAGCTTCCTTGCAGGCTGCTGGTCCAGGGGCGTGTGTGCCCTGGTCCAGAGTGCTGTAGCAGGAGGTCCTAGCGAGGGGCGAGCAAGCCCCTTGTTCCCTTGGCAGAGACTGGGCTGTGCACACAGAGGCCTGCCAGCAGTGAAGACAGTGCGGGCAGCAAGGGGCTGTGGCAGGCAGCGCAGAGGTGGCAGGAGTCCTGCTAGAGAGTGGGCTCCTGACTGTTCTGTGCTCAGGCCCCAGTGGCCCCGTGCACACACAGCCTCTGGACCTGCAGCTTCCCAGCAGTGCAAGAGAGCCACAGGCAACACCCTGGGGCCTACTCGAATGAACTGTGCTCTGTCGAGGCCCTGCTGGCTGGCAGGGGCCTAGGCCAGCACAGGCCCTAGGGATGGCTTTGGCCTGCCGTCCACGCTCCTCACTCGGGCCGTTCTGCCTGTCAGACCCACACTCCCTGGAAGTGTGTTCCTGAGGCACTTGGACAGTTGGGGAAGCGGAGGCTCCCCCAGCATGGGAGGCCTGCCTAGCACACTGCTCTGGGTCCAAAGAGGAGGCCCTGCACCTCGGGCACCGGGGCTACGTTGACTGCACACAGGAGACACTTGGCACACACAGTGTTTCCCCATGGAAAGCGGGGTGCCGGGGAGCACCCGCCTGGGATGCATGGCACCTCTCCCATAGAAGCCCTCCATGCAGCAGGCTGTCATGGGTTCGGCTGCAGGCCTTTGTGGCTGGAGAGACAGCAGCTGCTCTGGAGGCTCTGGGTCAATGTGCACTCCCGTTCGAGGAAACGAGGCCTGGGGGGTGAGGTCCTTGCCCAGAATGGCAAGCAGCCTGCTCCTTTCCATGAGACGCACGTGTGGTGAGAGAGGCTTGGCAGCAGAGAAGAAGCAAGAGGGGCATCCAGGGAGGGGGTGTGCATGCAGCTCGGAGGCCCCAGATCTCCTGCTTCCCAACCCGGGAAGGCCGGCTATGCCCATCAGGCCCCATTCCCCAGTGCACAGCCAGCTTCTGGATCTGCCCTTTCCCAGCCATGCAAACACACATAGGCCGTACCCTGCGCCCTGCCGAGGGGGAAGCTTCGCTCCCCGGGTGGGCCGAATGGCACGACTGTGTGAGGGGAGAGACGGCCCCCGGAGGCCTTCAGGGAGCTGCCCCAGCAGAGCAGTGCTCAGGAGAAGGCACCCTTCTTTCTGCAGGCTGGAGGCACACTCGAGTCTCTGCCTGAGGCAGAGAGAGCTGAGCTCGGCGATCCCTGGCTGAAGGCAAAGCAGAGAGCTTTTCGGTGGAGCGGGGGCTCCACCTGCTAGCCGACAGGCATGGAAGGGGAAGCCTGGCTGCCACTGAGTTCCTGAGCAGGTGTCCAAGCTGGAGGCCCTCTGGCTCTACAAGCTCGAGAGTCCTGCCTAGGACTTGCCTCTGGCCACAGAGTGGGTGCCAAGGGCCTGTGGGCTGGAGGGTGCTCGGAAGCCACAGGGGAGGCTTTGGGCACCCAGTGCTCTGTGGGGGAAAACGCTGCAGGCCTGAGCCTCCAGGAACTCCTGCAGGGCCTGGGAGGGGGAAAGCTGTCCTTAGCAGAAGGCTCCCTGCCAAGGGCTGCAGGCCTTTGTGGCTGGCTCAGCTGCAGCTTCCTTGCAGGCTGCTGGTCCAGGGGCGTGTGTGCCCTGGTCCAGAGTGCTGTAGCAGGAGGTCCTAGCGAGGGGCGAGCAAGCCCCTTGTTCCCTTGGCAGAGACTGGGCTGTGCACACAGAGGCCTGCCAGCAGTGAAGACAGTGCGGGCAGCAAGGGGCTGTGGCAGGCAGCGCAGAGGTGGCAGGAGTCCTGCTAGAGAGTGGGCTCCTGACTGTTCTGTGCTCAGGCCCCAGTGGCCCCGTGCACACACAGCCTCTGGACCTGCAGCTTCCCAGCAGTGCAAGAGAGCCACAGGCAACACCCTGGGGCCTACTCGAATGAACTGTGCTCTGTCGAGGCCCTGCTGGCTGGCAGGGGCCTAGGCCAGCACAGGCCCTAGGGATGGCTTTGGCCTGCCGTCCACGCTCCTCACTCGGGCCGTTCTGCCTGTCAGACCCACACTCCCTGGAAGTGTGTTCCTGAGGCACTTGGACAGTTGGGGAAGCGGAGGCTCCCCCAGCATGGGAGGCCTGCCTAGCACACTGCTCTGGGTCCAAAGAGGAGGCCCTGCACCTCGGGCACCGGGGCTACGTTGACTGCACACAGGAGACACTTGGCACACACAGTGTTTCCCCATGGAAAGCGGGGTGCCGGGGAGCACCCGCCTGGGATGCATGGCACCTCTCCCATAGAAGCCCTCCATGCAGCAGGCTGTCATGGGTTCGGCTGCAGGCCTTTGTGGCTGGAGAGACAGCAGCTGCTCTGGAGGCTCTGGGTCAATGTGCACTCCCGTTCGAGGAAACGAGGCCTGGGGGGTGAGGTCCTTGCCCAGAATGGCAAGCAGCCTGCTCCTTTCCATGAGACGCACGTGTGGTGAGAGAGGCTTGGCAGCAGAGAAGAAGCAAGAGGGGCATCCAGGGAGGGGGTGTGCATGCAGCTCGGAGGCCCCAGATCTCCTGCTTCCCAACCCGGGAAGGCCGGCTATGCCCATCAGGCCCCATTCCCCAGTGCACAGCCAGCTTCTGGATCTGCCCTTTCCCAGCCATGCAAACACACATAGGCCGTACCCTGCGCCCTGCCGAGGGGGAAGCTTCGCTCCCCGGGTGGGCCGAATGGCACGACTGTGTGAGGGGAGAGACGGCCCCCGGAGGCCTTCAGGGAGCTGCCCCAGCAGAGCAGTGCTCAGGAGAAGGCACCCTTCTTTCTGCAGGCTGGAGGCACACTCGAGTCTCTGCCTGAGGCAGAGAGAGCTGAGCTCGGCGATCCCTGGCTGAAGGCAAAGCAGAGAGCTTTTCGGTGGAGCGGGGGCTCCACCTGCTAGCCGACAGGCATGGAAGGGGAAGCCTGGCTGCCACTGAGTTCCTGAGCAGGTGTCCAAGCTGGAGGCCCTCTGGCTCTACAAGCTCGAGAGTCCTGCCTAGGACTTGCCTCTGGCCACAGAGTGGGTGCCAAGGGCCTGTGGGCTGGAGGGTGCTCGGAAGCCACAGGGGAGGCTTTGGGCACCCAGTGCTCTGTGGGGGAAAACGCTGCAGGCCTGAGCCTCCAGGAACTCCTGCAGGGCCTGGGAGGGGGAAAGCTGTCCTTAGCAGAAGGCTCCCTGCCAAGGGCTGCAGGCCTTTGTGGCTGGCTCAGCTGCAGCTTCCTTGCAGGCTGCTGGTCCAGGGGCGTGTGTGCCCTGGTCCAGAGTGCTGTAGCAGGAGGTCCTAGCGAGGGGCGAGCAAGCCCCTTGTTCCCTTGGCAGAGACTGGGCTGTGCACACAGAGGCCTGCCAGCAGTGAAGACAGTGCGGGCAGCAAGGGGCTGTGGCAGGCAGCGCAGAGGTGGCAGGAGTCCTGCTAGAGAGTGGGCTCCTGACTGTTCTGTGCTCAGGCCCCAGTGGCCCCGTGCACACACAGCCTCTGGACCTGCAGCTTCCCAGCAGTGCAAGAGAGCCACAGGCAACACCCTGGGGCCTACTCGAATGAACTGGGCTCTGTCGAGGCCCTGCTGGCTGGCAGGGGCCTAGGCCAGCACAGGCCCTAGGGATGGCTTTGGCCTGCCGTCCACGCTCCTCACTCGGGCCGTTCTGCCTGTCAGACCCACACTCCCTGGAAGTGTGTTCCTGAGGCACTTGGACAGTTGGGGAAGCGGAGGCTCCCCCAGCATGGGAGGCCTGCCTAGCACACTGCTCTGGGTCCAAAGAGGAGGCCCTGCACCTCGGGCACCGGGGCTACGTTGACTGCACACAGGAGACACTTGGCACACACAGTGTTTCCCCATGGAAAGCGGGGTGCCGGGGAGCACCCGCCTGGGATGCATGGCACCTCTCCCATAGAAGCCCTCCATGCAGCAGGCTGTCATGGGTTCGGCTGCAGGCCTTTGTGGCTGGAGAGACAGCAGCTGCTCTGGAGGCTCTGGGTCAATGTGCACTCCCGTTCGAGGAAACGAGGCCTGGGGGGTGAGGTCCTTGCCCAGAATGGCAAGCAGCCTGCTCCTTTCCATGAGACGCACGTGTGGTGAGAGAGGCTTGGCAGCAGAGAAGAAGCAAGAGGGGCATCCAGGGAGGGGGTGTGCATGCAGCTCGGAGGCCCCAGATCTCCTGCTTCCCAACCCGGGAAGGCCGGCTATGCCCATCAGGCCCCATTCCCCAGTGCACAGCCAGCTTCTGGATCTGCCCTTTCCCAGCCATGCAAACACACATAGGCCGTACCCTGCGCCCTGCCGAGGGGGAAGCTTCGCTCCCCGGGTGGGCCGAATGGCACGACTGTGTGAGGGGAGAGACGGCCCCCGGAGGCCTTCAGGGAGCTGCCCCAGCAGAGCAGTGCTCAGGAGAAGGCACCCTTCTTTCTGCAGGCTGGAGGCACACTCGAGTCTCTGCCTGAGGCAGAGAGAGCTGAGCTCGGCGATCCCTGGCTGAAGGCAAAGCAGAGAGCTTTTCGGTGGAGCGGGGGCTCCACCTGCTAGCCGACAGGCATGGAAGGGGAAGCCTGGCTGCCACTGAGTTCCTGAGCAGGTGTCCAAGCTGGAGGCCCTCTGGCTCTACAAGCTCGAGAGTCCTGCCTAGGACTTGCCTCTGGCCACAGAGTGGGTGCCAAGGGCCTGTGGGCTGGAGGGTGCTCGGAAGCCACAGGGGAGGCTTTGGGCACCCAGTGCTCTGTGGGGGAAAACGCTGCAGGCCTGAGCCTCCAGGAACTCCTGCAGGGCCTGGGAGGGGGAAAGCTGTCCTTAGCAGAAGGCTCCCTGCCAAGGGCTGCAGGCCTTTGTGGCTGGCTCAGCTGCAGCTTCCTTGCAGGCTGCTGGTCCAGGGGCGTGTGTGCCCTGGTCCAGAGTGCTGTAGCAGGAGGTCCTAGCGAGGGGCGAGCAAGCCCCTTGTTCCCTTGGCAGAGACTGGGCTGTGCACACAGAGGCCTGCCAGCAGTGAAGACAGTGCGGGCAGCAAGGGGCTGTGGCAGGCAGCGCAGAGGTGGCAGGAGTCCTGCTAGAGAGTGGGCTCCTGACTGTTCTGTGCTCAGGCCCCAGTGGCCCCGTGCACACACAGCCTCTGGACCTGCAGCTTCCCAGCAGTGCAAGAGAGCCACAGGCAACACCCTGGGGCCTACTCGAATGAACTGGGCTCTGTCGAGGCCCTGCTGGCTGGCAGGGGCCTAGGCCAGCACAGGCCCTAGGGATGGCTTTGGCCTGCCGTCCACGCTCCTCACTCGGGCCGTTCTGCCTGTCAGACCCACACTCCCTGGAAGTGTGTTCCTGAGGCACTTGGACAGTTGGGGAAGCGGAGGCTCCCCCAGCATGGGAGGCCTGCCTAGCACACTGCTCTGGGTCCAAAGAGGAGGCCCTGCACCTCGGGCACCGGGGCTACGTTGACTGCACACAGGAGACACTTGGCACACACAGTGTTTCCCCATGGAAAGCGGGGTGCCGGGGAGCACCCGCCTGGGATGCATGGCACCTCTCCCATAGAAGCCCTCCATGCAGCAGGCTGTCATGGGTTCGGCTGCAGGCCTTTGTGGCTGGAGAGACAGCAGCTGCTCTGGAGGCTCTGGGTCAATGTGCACTCCCGTTCGAGGAAACGAGGCCTGGGGGGTGAGGTCCTTGCCCAGAATGGCAAGCAGCCTGCTCCTTTCCATGAGACGCACGTGTGGTGAGAGAGGCTTGGCAGCAGAGAAGAAGCAAGAGGGGCATCCAGGGAGGGGGTGTGCATGCAGCTCGGAGGCCCCAGATCTCCTGCTTCCCAACCCGGGAAGGCCGGCTATGCCCATCAGGCCCCATTCCCCAGTGCACAGCCAGCTTCTGGATCTGCCCTTTCCCAGCCATGCAAACACACATAGGCCGTACCCTGCGCCCTGCCGAGGGGGAAGCTTCGCTCCCCGGGTGGGCCGAATGGCACGACTGTGTGAGGGGAGAGACGGCCCCCGGAGGCCTTCAGGGAGCTGCCCCAGCAGAGCAGTGCTCAGGAGAAGGCACCCTTCTTTCTGCAGGCTGGAGGCACACTCGAGTCTCTGCCTGAGGCAGAGAGAGCTGAGCTCGGCGATCCCTGGCTGAAGGCAAAGCAGAGAGCTTTTCGGTGGAGCGGGGGCTCCACCTGCTAGCCGACAGGCATGGAAGGGGAAGCCTGGCTGCCACTGAGTTCCTGAGCAGGTGTCCAAGCTGGAGGCCCTCTGGCTCTACAAGCTCGAGAGTCCTGCCTAGGACTTGCCTCTGGCCACAGAGTGGGTGCCAAGGGCCTGTGGGCTGGAGGGTGCTCGGAAGCCACAGGGGAGGCTTTGGGCACCCAGTGCTCTGTGGGGGAAAACGCTGCAGGCCTGAGCCTCCAGGAACTCCTGCAGGGCCTGGGAGGGGGAAAGCTGTCCTTAGCAGAAGGCTCCCTGCCAAGGGCTGCAGGCCTTTGTGGCTGGCTCAGCTGCAGCTTCCTTGCAGGCTGCTGGTCCAGGGGCGTGTGTGCCCTGGTCCAGAGTGCTGTAGCAGGAGGTCCTAGCGAGGGGCGAGCAAGCCCCTTGTTCCCTTGGCAGAGACTGGGCTGTGCACACAGAGGCCTGCCAGCAGTGAAGACAGTGCGGGCAGCAAGGGGCTGTGGCAGGCAGCGCAGAGGTGGCAGGAGTCCTGCTAGAGAGTGGGCTCCTGACTGTTCTGTGCTCAGGCCCCAGTGGCCCCGTGCACACACAGCCTCTGGACCTGCAGCTTCCCAGCAGTGCAAGAGAGCCACAGGCAACACCCTGGGGCCTACTCGAATGAACTGGGCTCTGTCGAGGCCCTGCTGGCTGGCAGGGGCCTAGGCCAGCACAGGCCCTAGGGATGGCTTTGGCCTGCCGTCCACGCTCCTCACTCGGGCCGTTCTGCCTGTCAGACCCACACTCCCTGGAAGTGTGTTCCTGAGGCACTTGGACAGTTGGGGAAGCGGAGGCTCCCCCAGCATGGGAGGCCTGCCTAGCACACTGCTCTGGGTCCAAAGAGGAGGCCCTGCACCTCGGGCACCGGGGCTACGTTGACTGCACACAGGAGACACTTGGCACACACAGTGTTTCCCCATGGAAAGCGGGGTGCCGGGGAGCACCCGCCTGGGATGCATGGCACCTCTCCCATAGAAGCCCTCCATGCAGCAGGCTGTCATGGGTTCGGCTGCAGGCCTTTGTGGCTGGAGAGACAGCAGCTGCTCTGGAGGCTCTGGGTCAATGTGCACTCCCGTTCGAGGAAACGAGGCCTGGGGGGTGAGGTCCTTGCCCAGAATGGCAAGCAGCCTGCTCCTTTCCATGAGACGCACGTGTGGTGAGAGAGGCTTGGCAGCAGAGAAGAAGCAAGAGGGGCATCCAGGGAGGGGGTGTGCATGCAGCTCGGAGGCCCCAGATCTCCTGCTTCCCAACCCGGGAAGGCCGGCTATGCCCATCAGGCCCCATTCCCCAGTGCACAGCCAGCTTCTGGATCTGCCCTTTCCCAGCCATGCAAACACACATAGGCCGTACCCTGCGCCCTGCCGAGGGGGAAGCTTCGCTCCCCGGGTGGGCCGAATGGCACGACTGTGTGAGGGGAGAGACGGCCCCCGGAGGCCTTCAGGGAGCTGCCCCAGCAGAGCAGTGCTCAGGAGAAGGCACCCTTCTTTCTGCAGGCTGGAGGCACACTCGAGTCTCTGCCTGAGGCAGAGAGAGCTGAGCTCGGCGATCCCTGGCTGAAGGCAAAGCAGAGAGCTTTTCGGTGGAGCGGGGGCTCCACCTGCTAGCCGACAGGCATGGAAGGGGAAGCCTGGCTGCCACTGAGTTCCTGAGCAGGTGTCCAAGCTGGAGGCCCTCTGGCTCTACAAGCTCGAGAGTCCTGCCTAGGACTTGCCTCTGGCCACAGAGTGGGTGCCAAGGGCCTGTGGGCTGGAGGGTGCTCGGAAGCCACAGGGGAGGCTTTGGGCACCCAGTGCTCTGTGGGGGAAAACGCTGCAGGCCTGAGCCTCCAGGAACTCCTGCAGGGCCTGGGAGGGGGAAAGCTGTCCTTAGCAGAAGGCTCCCTGCCAAGGGCTGCAGGCCTTTGTGGCTGGCTCAGCTGCAGCTTCCTTGCAGGCTGCTGGTCCAGGGGCGTGTGTGCCCTGGTCCAGAGTGCTGTAGCAGGAGGTCCTAGCGAGGGGCGAGCAAGCCCCTTGTTCCCTTGGCAGAGACTGGGCTGTGCACACAGAGGCCTGCCAGCAGTGAAGACAGTGCGGGCAGCAAGGGGCTGTGGCAGGCAGCGCAGAGGTGGCAGGAGTCCTGCTAGAGAGTGGGCTCCTGACTGTTCTGTGCTCAGGCCCCAGTGGCCCCGTGCACACACAGCCTCTGGACCTGCAGCTTCCCAGCAGTGCAAGAGAGCCACAGGCAACACCCTGGGGCCTACTCGAATGAACTGGGCTCTGTCGAGGCCCTGCTGGCTGGCAGGGGCCTAGGCCAGCACAGGCCCTAGGGATGGCTTTGGCCTGCCGTCCACGCTCCTCACTCGGGCCGTTCTGCCTGTCAGACCCACACTCCCTGGAAGTGTGTTCCTGAGGCACTTGGACAGTTGGGGAAGCGGAGGCTCCCCCAGCATGGGAGGCCTGCCTAGCACACTGCTCTGGGTCCAAAGAGGAGGCCCTGCACCTCGGGCACCGGGGCTACGTTGACTGCACACAGGAGACACTTGGCACACACAGTGTTTCCCCATGGAAAGCGGGGTGCCGGGGAGCACCCGCCTGGGATGCATGGCACCTCTCCCATAGAAGCCCTCCATGCAGCAGGCTGTCATGGGTTCGGCTGCAGGCCTTTGTGGCTGGAGAGACAGCAGCTGCTCTGGAGGCTCTGGGTCAATGTGCACTCCCGTTCGAGGAAACGAGGCCTGGGGGGTGAGGTCCTTGCCCAGAATGGCAAGCAGCCTGCTCCTTTCCATGAGACGCACGTGTGGTGAGAGAGGCTTGGCAGCAGAGAAGAAGCAAGAGGGGCATCCAGGGAGGGGGTGTGCATGCAGCTCGGAGGCCCCAGATCTCCTGCTTCCCAACCCGGGAAGGCCGGCTATGCCCATCAGGCCCCATTCCCCAGTGCACAGCCAGCTTCTGGATCTGCCCTTTCCCAGCCATGCAAACACACATAGGCCGTACCCTGCGCCCTGCCGAGGGGGAAGCTTCGCTCCCCGGGTGGGCCGAATGGCACGACTGTGTGAGGGGAGAGACGGCCCCCGGAGGCCTTCAGGGAGCTGCCCCAGCAGAGCAGTGCTCAGGAGAAGGCACCCTTCTTTCTGCAGGCTGGAGGCACACTCGAGTCTCTGCCTGAGGCAGAGAGAGCTGAGCTCGGCGATCCCTGGCTGAAGGCAAAGCAGAGAGCTTTTCGGTGGAGCGGGGGCTCCACCTGCTAGCCGACAGGCATGGAAGGGGAAGCCTGGCTGCCACTGAGTTCCTGAGCAGGTGTCCAAGCTGGAGGCCCTCTGGCTCTACAAGCTCGAGAGTCCTGCCTAGGACTTGCCTCTGGCCACAGAGTGGGTGCCAAGGGCCTGTGGGCTGGAGGGTGTTCGGAAGCCACAGGGGAGGCTTTGGGCACCCAGTGCTCTGTGGGGGAAAACGCTGCAGGCCTGAGCCTCCAGGAACTCCTGCAGGGCCTGGGAGGGGGAAAGCTGTCCTTAGCAGAAGGCTCCCTGCCAAGGGCTGCAGGCCTTTGTGGCTGGCTCAGCTGCAGCTTCCTTGCAGGCTGCTGGTCCAGGGGCGTGTGTGCCCTGGTCCAGAGTGCTGTAGCAGGAGGTCCTAGCGAGGGGCGAGCAAGCCCCTTGTTCCCTTGGCAGAGACTGGGCTGTGCACACAGAGGCCTGCCAGCAGTGAAGACAGTGCGGGCAGCAAGGGGCTGTGGCAGGCAGCGCAGAGGTGGCAGGAGTCCTGCTAGAGAGTGGGCTCCTGACTGTTCTGTGCTCAGGCCCCAGTGGCCCCGTGCACACACAGCCTCTGGACCTGCAGCTTCCCAGCAGTGCAAGAGAGCCACAGGCAACACCCTGGGGCCTACTCGAATGAACTGGGCTCTGTCGAGGCCCTGCTGGCTGGCAGGGGCCTAGGCCAGCACAGGCCCTAGGGATGGCTTTGGCCTGCCGTCCACGCTCCTCACTCGGGCCGTTCTGCCTGTCAGACCCACACTCCCTGGAAGTGTGTTCCTGAGGCACTTGGACAGTTGGGGAAGCGGAGGCTCCCCCAGCATGGGAGGCCTGCCTAGCACACTGCTCTGGGTCCAAAGAGGAGGCCCTGCACCTCGGGCACCGGGGCTACGTTGACTGCACACAGGAGACACTTGGCACACACAGTGTTTCCCCATGGAAAGCGGGGTGCCGGGGAGCACCCGCCTGGGATGCATGGCACCTCTCCCATAGAAGCCCTCCATGCAGCAGGCTGTCATGGGTTCGGCTGCAGGCCTTTGTGGCTGGAGAGACAGCAGCTGCTCTGGAGGCTCTGGGTCAATGTGCACTCCCGTTCGAGGAAACGAGGCCTGGGGGGTGAGGTCCTTGCCCAGAATGGCAAGCAGCCTGCTCCTTTCCATGAGACGCACGTGTGGTGAGAGAGGCTTGGCAGCAGAGAAGAAGCAAGAGGGGCATCCAGGGAGGGGGTGTGCATGCAGCTCGGAGGCCCCAGATCTCCTGCTTCCCAACCCGGGAAGGCCGGCTATGCCCATCAGGCCCCATTCCCCAGTGCACAGCCAGCTTCTGGATCTGCCCTTTCCCAGCCATGCAAACACACATAGGCCGTACCCTGCGCCCTGCCGAGGGGGAAGCTTCGCTCCCCGGGTGGGCCGAATGGCACGACTGTGTGAGGGGAGAGACGGCCCCCGGAGGCCTTCAGGGAGCTGCCCCAGCAGAGCAGTGCTCAGGAGAAGGCACCCTTCTTTCTGCAGGCTGGAGGCACACTCGAGTCTCTGCCTGAGGCAGAGA
Organism: Hippopotamus amphibius kiboko; assembly: GCF_030028045.1. NCBI lineage: Eukaryota > Metazoa > Chordata > Mammalia > Artiodactyla > Hippopotamidae > Hippopotamus > Hippopotamus amphibius. Next base: position 135,059 of record NW_026648322.1, read on the forward strand.
GAGCTGAGCTCGGCGATCCCTGGCTGAAGGCAAAGCAGAGAGCTTTTCGGTGGAGCGGGGGCTCCACCTGCTAGCCGACAGGCATGGAAGGGGAAGCCTGGCTGCCACTGAGTTCCTGAGCAGGTGTCCAAGCTGGAGGCCCTCTGGCTCTACAAGCTCGAGAGTCCTGCCTAGGACTTGCCTCTGGCCACAGAGTGGGTGCCAAGGGCCTGTGGGCTGGAGGGTGCTCGGAAGCCACAGGGGAGGCTTTGGGCACCCAGTGCTCTGTGGGGGAAAACGCTGCAGGCCTGAGCCTCCAGGAACTCCTGCAGGGCCTGGGAGGGGGAAAGCTGTCCTTAGCAGAAGGCTCCCTGCCAAGGGCTGCAGGCCTTTGTGGCTGGCTCAGCTGCAGCTTCCTTGCAGGCTGCTGGTCCAGGGGCGTGTGTGCCCTGGTCCAGAGTGCTGTAGCAGGAGGTCCTAGCGAGGGGCGAGCAAGCCCCTTGTTCCCTTGGCAGAGACTGGGCTGTGCACACAGAGGCCTGCCAGCAGTGAAGACAGTGCGGGCAGCAAGGGGCTGTGGCAGGCAGCGCAGAGGTGGCAGGAGTCCTGCTAGAGAGTGGGCTCCTGACTGTTCTGTGCTCAGGCCCCAGTGGCCCCGTGCACACACAGCCTCTGGACCTGCAGCTTCCCAGCAGTGCAAGAGAGCCACAGGCAACACCCTGGGGCCTACTCGAATGAACTGGGCTCTGTCGAGGCCCTGCTGGCTGGCAGGGGCCTAGGCCAGCACAGGCCCTAGGGATGGCTTTGGCCTGCCGTCCACGCTCCTCACTCGGGCCGTTCTGCCTGTCAGACCCACACTCCCTGGAAGTGTGTTCCTGAGGCACTTGGACAGTTGGGGAAGCGGAGGCTCCCCCAGCATGGGAGGCCTGCCTAGCACACTGCTCTGGGTCCAAAGAGGAGGCCCTGCACCTCGGGCACCGGGGCTACGTTGACTGCACACAGGAGACACTTGGCACACACAGTGTTTCCCCATGGAAAGCGGGGTGCCGGGGAGCACCCGCCTGGGATGCATGGCACCTCTCCCATAGAAGCCCTCCATGCAGCAGGCTGTCATGGGTTCGGCTGCAGGCCTTTGTGGCTGGAGAGACAGCAGCTGCTCTGGAGGCTCTGGGTCAATGTGCACTCCCGTTCGAGGAAACGAGGCCTGGGGGGTGAGGTCCTTGCCCAGAATGGCAAGCAGCCTGCTCCTTTCCATGAGACGCACGTGTGGTGAGAGAGGCTTGGCAGCAGAGAAGAAGCAAGAGGGGCATCCAGGGAGGGGGTGTGCATGCAGCTCGGAGGCCCCAGATCTCCTGCTTCCCAACCCGGGAAGGCCGGCTATGCCCATCAGGCCCCATTCCCCAGTGCACAGCCAGCTTCTGGATCTGCCCTTTCCCAGCCATGCAAACACACATAGGCCGTACCCTGCGCCCTGCCGAGGGGGAAGCTTCGCTCCCCGGGTGGGCCGAATGGCACGACTGTGTGAGGGGAGAGACGGCCCCCGGAGGCCTTCAGGGAGCTGCCCCAGCAGAGCAGTGCTCAGGAGAAGGCACCCTTCTTTCTGCAGGCTGGAGGCACACTCGAGTCTCTGCCTGAGGCAGAGAGAGCTGAGCTCGGCGATCCCTGGCTGAAGGCAAAGCAGAGAGCTTTTCGGTGGAGCGGGGGCTCCACCTGCTAGCCGACAGGCATGGAAGGGGAAGCCTGGCTGCCACTGAGTTCCTGAGCAGGTGTCCAAGCTGGAGGCCCTCTGGCTCTACAAGCTCGAGAGTCCTGCCTAGGACTTGCCTCTGGCCACAGAGTGGGTGCCAAGGGCCTGTGGGCTGGAGGGTGCTCGGAAGCCACAGGGGAGGCTTTGGGCACCCAGTGCTCTGTGGGGGAAAACGCTGCAGGCCTGAGCCTCCAGGAACTCCTGCAGGGCCTGGGAGGGGGAAAGCTGTCCTTAGCAGAAGGCTCCCTGCCAAGGGCTGCAGGCCTTTGTGGCTGGCTCAGCTGCAGCTTCCTTGCAGGCTGCTGGTCCAGGGGCGTGTGTGCCCTGGTCCAGAGTGCTGTAGCAGGAGGTCCTAGCGAGGGGCGAGCAAGCCCCTTGTTCCCTTGGCAGAGACTGGGCTGTGCACACAGAGGCCTGCCAGCAGTGAAGACAGTGCGGGCAGCAAGGGGCTGTGGCAGGCAGCGCAGAGGTGGCAGGAGTCCTGCTAGAGAGTGGGCTCCTGACTGTTCTGTGCTCAGGCCCCAGTGGCCCCGTGCACACACAGCCTCTGGACCTGCAGCTTCCCAGCAGTGCAAGAGAGCCACAGGCAACACCCTGGGGCCTACTCGAATGAACTGTGCTCTGTCGAGGCCCTGCTGGCTGGCAGGGGCCTAGGCCAGCACAGGCCCTAGGGATGGCTTTGGCCTGCCGTCCACGCTCCTCACTCGGGCCGTTCTGCCTGTCAGACCCACACTCCCTGGAAGTGTGTTCCTGAGGCACTTGGACAGTTGGGGAAGCGGAGGCTCCCCCAGCATGGGAGGCCTGCCTAGCACACTGCTCTGGGTCCAAAGAGGAGGCCCTGCACCTCGGGCACCGGGGCTACGTTGACTGCACACAGGAGACACTTGGCACACACAGTGTTTCCCCATGGAAAGCGGGGTGCCGGGGAGCACCCGCCTGGGATGCATGGCACCTCTCCCATAGAAGCCCTCCATGCAGCAGGCTGTCATGGGTTCGGCTGCAGGCCTTTGTGGCTGGAGAGACAGCAGCTGCTCTGGAGGCTCTGGGTCAATGTGCACTCCCGTTCGAGGAAACGAGGCCTGGGGGGTGAGGTCCTTGCCCAGAATGGCAAGCAGCCTGCTCCTTTCCATGAGACGCACGTGTGGTGAGAGAGGCTTGGCAGCAGAGAAGAAGCAAGAGGGGCATCCAGGGAGGGGGTGTGCATGCAGCTCGGAGGCCCCAGATCTCCTGCTTCCCAACCCGGGAAGGCCGGCTATGCCCATCAGGCCCCATTCCCCAGTGCACAGCCAGCTTCTGGATCTGCCCTTTCCCAGCCATGCAAACACACATAGGCCGTACCCTGCGCCCTGCCGAGGGAGAAGCTTCGCTCCCCGGGTGGGCCGAATGGCACGACTGTGTGAGGGGAGAGACGGCCCCCGGAGGCCTTCAGGGAGCTGCCCCAGCAGAGCAGTGCTCAGGAGAAGGCACCCTTCTTTCTGCAGGCTGGAGGCACACTCGAGTCTCTGCCTGAGGCAGAGAGAGCTGAGCTCGGCGATCCCTGGCTGAAGGCAAAGCAGAGAGCTTTTCGGTGGAGCGGGGGCTCCACCTGCTAGCCGACAGGCATGGAAGGGGAAGCCTGGCTGCCACTGAGTTCCTGAGCAGGTGTCCAAGCTGGAGGCCCTCTGGCTCTACAAGCTCGAGAGTCCTGCCTAGGACTTGCCTCTGGCCACAGAGTGGGTGCCAAGGGCCTGTGGGCTGGAGGGTGCTCGGAAGCCACAGGGGAGGCTTTGGGCACCCAGTGCTCTGTGGGGGAAAACGCTGCAGGCCTGAGCCTCCAGGAACTCCTGCAGGGCCTGGGAGGGGGAAAGCTGTCCTTAGCAGAAGGCTCCCTGCCAAGGGCTGCAGGCCTTTGTGGCTGGCTCAGCTGCAGCTTCCTTGCAGGCTGCTGGTCCAGGGGCGTGTGTGCCCTGGTCCAGAGTGCTGTAGCAGGAGGTCCTAGCGAGGGGCGAGCAAGCCCCTTGTTCCCTTGGCAGAGACTGGGCTGTGCACACAGAGGCCTGCCAGCAGTGAAGACAGTGCGGGCAGCAAGGGGCTGTGGCAGGCAGCGCAGAGGTGGCAGGAGTCCTGCTAGAGAGTGGGCTCCTGACTGTTCTGTGCTCAGGCCCCAGTGGCCCCGTGCACACACAGCCTCTGGACCTGCAGCTTCCCAGCAGTGCAAGAGAGCCACAGGCAACACCCTGGGGCCTACTCGAATGAACTGTGCTCTGTCGAGGCCCTGCTGGCTGGCAGGGGCCTAGGCCAGCACAGGCCCTAGGGATGGCTTTGGCCTGCCGTCCACGCTCCTCACTCGGGCCGTTCTGCCTGTCAGACCCACACTCCCTGGAAGTGTGTTCCTGAGGCACTTGGACAGTTGGGGAAGCGGAGGCTCCCCCAGCATGGGAGGCCTGCCTAGCACACTGCTCTGGGTCCAAAGAGGAGGCCCTGCACCTCGGGCACCGGGGCTACGTTGACTGCACACAGGAGACACTTGGCACACACAGTGTTTCCCCATGGAAAGCGGGGTGCCGGGGAGCACCCGCCTGGGATGCATGGCACCTCTCCCATAGAAGCCCTCCATGCAGCAGGCTGTCATGGGTTCGGCTGCAGGCCTTTGTGGCTGGAGAGACAGCAGCTGCTCTGGAGGCTCTGGGTCAATGTGCACTCCCGTTCGAGGAAACGAGGCCTGGGGGGTGAGGTCCTTGCCCAGAATGGCAAGCAGCCTGCTCCTTTCCATGAGACGCACGTGTGGTGAGAGAGGCTTGGCAGCAGAGAAGAAGCAAGAGGGGCATCCAGGGAGGGGGTGTGCATGCAGCTCGGAGGCCCCAGATCTCCTGCTTCCCAACCCGGGAAGGCCGGCTATGCCCATCAGGCCCCATTCCCCAGTGCACAGCCAGCTTCTGGATCTGCCCTTTCCCAGCCATGCAAACACACATAGGCCGTACCCTGCGCCCTGCCGAGGGGGAAGCTTCGCTCCCCGGGTGGGCCGAATGGCACGACTGTGTGAGGGGAGAGACGGCCCCCGGAGGCCTTCAGGGAGCTGCCCCAGCAGAGCAGTGCTCAGGAGAAGGCACCCTTCTTTCTGCAGGCTGGAGGCACACTCGAGTCTCTGCCTGAGGCAGAGAGAGCTGAGCTCGGCGATCCCTGGCTGAAGGCAAAGCAGAGAGCTTTTCGGTGGAGCGGGGGCTCCACCTGCTAGCCGACAGGCATGGAAGGGGAAGCCTGGCTGCCACTGAGTTCCTGAGCAGGTGTCCAAGCTGGAGGCCCTCTGGCTCTACAAGCTCGAGAGTCCTGCCTAGGACTTGCCTCTGGCCACAGAGTGGGTGCCAAGGGCCTGTGGGCTGGAGGGTGTTCGGAAGCCACAGGGGAGGCTTTGGGCACCCAGTGCTCTGTGGGGGAAAACGCTGCAGGCCTGAGCCTCCAGGAACTCCTGCAGGGCCTGGGAGGGGGAAAGCTGTCCTTAGCAGAAGGCTCCCTGCCAAGGGCTGCAGGCCTTTGTGGCTGGCTCAGCTGCAGCTTCCTTGCAGGCTGCTGGTCCAGGGGCGTGTGTGCCCTGGTCCAGAGTGCTGTAGCAGGAGGTCCTAGCGAGGGGCGAGCAAGCCCCTTGTTCCCTTGGCAGAGACTGGGCTGTGCACACAGAGGCCTGCCAGCAGTGAAGACAGTGCGGGCAGCAAGGGGCTGTGGCAGGCAGCGCAGAGGTGGCAGGAGTCCTGCTAGAGAGTGGGCTCCTGACTGTTCTGTGCTCAGGCCCCAGTGGCCCCGTGCACACACAGCCTCTGGACCTGCAGCTTCCCAGCAGTGCAAGAGAGCCACAGGCAACACCCTGGGGCCTACTCGAATGAACTGTGCTCTGTCGAGGCCCTGCTGGCTGGCAGGGGCCTAGGCCAGCACAGGCCCTAGGGATGGCTTTGGCCTGCCGTCCACGCTCCTCACTCGGGCCGTTCTGCCTGTCAGACCCACACTCCCTGGAAGTGTGTTCCTGAGGCACTTGGACAGTTGGGGAAGCGGAGGCTCCCCCAGCATGGGAGGCCTGCCTAGCACACTGCTCTGGGTCCAAAGAGGAGGCCCTGCACCTCGGGCACCGGGGCTACGTTGACTGCACACAGGAGACACTTGGCACACACAGTGTTTCCCCATGGAAAGCGGGGTGCCGGGGAGCACCCGCCTGGGATGCATGGCACCTCTCCCATAGAAGCCCTCCATGCAGCAGGCTGTCATGGGTTCGGCTGCAGGCCTTTGTGGCTGGAGAGACAGCAGCTGCTCTGGAGGCTCTGGGTCAATGTGCACTCCCGTTCGAGGAAACGAGGCCTGGGGGGTGAGGTCCTTGCCCAGAATGGCAAGCAGCCTGCTCCTTTCCATGAGACGCACGTGTGGTGAGAGAGGCTTGGCAGCAGAGAAGAAGCAAGAGGGGCATCCAGGGAGGGGGTGTGCATGCAGCTCGGAGGCCCCAGATCTCCTGCTTCCCAACCCGGGAAGGCCGGCTATGCCCATCAGGCCCCATTCCCCAGTGCACAGCCAGCTTCTGGATCTGCCCTTTCCCAGCCATGCAAACACACATAGGCCGTACCCTGCGCCCTGCCGAGGGGGAAGCTTCGCTCCCCGGGTGGGCCGAATGGCACGACTGTGTGAGGGGAGAGACGGCCCCCGGAGGCCTTCAGGGAGCTGCCCCAGCAGAGCAGTGCTCAGGAGAAGGCACCCTTCTTTCTGCAGGCTGGAGGCACACTCGAGTCTCTGCCTGAGGCAGAGAGAGCTGAGCTCGGCGATCCCTGGCTGAAGGCAAAGCAGAGAGCTTTTCGGTGGAGCGGGGACTCCACCTGCTAGCCGACAGGCATGGAAGGGGAAGCCTGGCTGCCACTGAGTTCCTGAGCAGGTGTCCAAGCTGGAGGCCCTCTGGCTCTACAAGCTCGAGAGTCCTGCCTAGGACTTGCCTCTGGCCACAGAGTGGGTGCCAAGGGCCTGTGGGCTGGAGGGTGCTCGGAAGCCACAGGGGAGGCTTTGGGCACCCAGTGCTCTGTGGGGGAAAACGCTGCAGGCCTGAGCCTCCAGGAACTCCTGCAGGGCCTGGGAGGGGGAAAGCTGTCCTTAGCAGAAGGCTCCCTGCCAAGGGCTGCAGGCCTTTGTGGCTGGCTCAGCTGCAGCTTCCTTGCAGGCTGCTGGTCCAGGGGCGTGTGTGCCCTGGTCCAGAGTGCTGTAGCAGGAGGTCCTAGCGAGGGGCGAGCAAGCCCCTTGTTCCCTTGGCAGAGACTGGGCTGTGCACACAGAGGCCTGCCAGCAGTGAAGACAGTGCGGGCAGCAAGGGGCTGTGGCAGGCAGCGCAGAGGTGGCAGGAGTCCTGCTAGAGAGTGGGCTCCTGACTGTTCTGTGCTCAGGCCCCAGTGGCCCCGTGCACACACAGCCTCTGGACCTGCAGCTTCCCAGCAGTGCAAGAGAGCCACAGGCAACACCCTGGGGCCTACTCGAATGAACTGTGCTCTGTCGAGGCCCTGCTGGCTGGCAGGGGCCTAGGCCAGCACAGGCCCTAGGGATGGCTTTGGCCTGCCGTCCACGCTCCTCACTCGGGCCGTTCTGCCTGTCAGACCCACACTCCCTGGAAGTGTGTTCCTGAGGCACTTGGACAGTTGGGGAAGCGGAGGCTCCCCCAGCATGGGAGGCCTGCCTAGCACACTGCTCTGGGTCCAAAGAGGAGGCCCTGCACCTCGGGCACCGGGGCTACGTTGACTGCACACAGGAGACACTTGGCACACACAGTGTTTCCCCATGGAAAGCGGGGTGCCGGGGAGCACCCGCCTGGGATGCATGGCACCTCTCCCATAGAAGCCCTCCATGCAGCAGGCTGTCATGGGTTCGGCTGCAGGCCTTTGTGGCTGGAGAGACAGCAGCTGCTCTGGAGGCTCTGGGTCAATGTGCACTCCCGTTCGAGGAAACGAGGCCTGGGGGGTGAGGTCCTTGCCCAGAATGGCAAGCAGCCTGCTCCTTTCCATGAGACGCACGTGTGGTGAGAGAGGCTTGGCAGCAGAGAAGAAGCAAGAGGGGCATCCAGGGAGGGGGTGTGCATGCAGCTCGGAGGCCCCAGATCTCCTGCTTCCCAACCCGGGAAGGCCGGCTATGCCCATCAGGCCCCATTCCCCAGTGCACAGCCAGCTTCTGGATCTGCCCTTTCCCAGCCATGCAAACACACATAGGCCGTACCCTGCGCCCTGCCGAGGGGGAAGCTTCGCTCCCCGGGTGGGCCGAATGGCACGACTGTGTGAGGGGAGAGACGGCCCCCGGAGGCCTTCAGGGAGCTGCCCCAGCAGAGCAGTGCTCAGGAGAAGGCACCCTTCTTTCTGCAGGCTGGAGGCACACTCGAGTCTCTGCCTGAGGCAGAGAGAGCTGAGCTCGGCGATCCCTGGCTGAAGGCAAAGCAGAGAGCTTTTCGGTGGAGCGGGGGCTCCACCTGCTAGCCGACAGGCATGGAAGGGGAAGCCTGGCTGCCACTGAGTTCCTGAGCAGGTGTCCAAGCTGGAGGCCCTCTGGCTCTACAAGCTCGAGAGTCCTGCCTAGGACTTGCCTCTGGCCACAGAGTGGGTGCCAAGGGCCTGTGGGCTGGAGGGTGCTCGGAAGCCACAGGGGAGGCTTTGGGCACCCAGTGCTCTGTGGGGGAAAACGCTGCAGGCCTGAGCCTCCAGGAACTCCTGCAGGGCCTGGGAGGGGGAAAGCTGTCCTTAGCAGAAGGCTCCCTGCCAAGGGCTGCAGGCCTTTGTGGCTGGCTCAGCTGCAGCTTCCTTGCAGGCTGCTGGTCCAGGGGCGTGTGTGCCCTGGTCCAGAGTGCTGTAGCAGGAGGTCCTAGCGAGGGGCGAGCAAGCCCCTTGTTCCCTTGGCAGAGACTGGGCTGTGCACACAGAGGCCTGCCAGCAGTGAAGACAGTGCGGGCAGCAAGGGGCTGTGGCAGGCAGCGCAGAGGTGGCAGGAGTCCTGCTAGAGAGTGGGCTCCTGACTGTTCTGTGCTCAGGCCCCAGTGGCCCCGTGCACACACAGCCTCTGGACCTGCAGCTTCCCAGCAGTGCAAGAGAGCCACAGGCAACACCCTGGGGCCTACTCGAATGAACTGGGCTCTGTCGAGGCCCTGCTGGCTGGCAGGGGCCTAGGCCAGCACAGGCCCTAGGGATGGCTTTGGCCTGCCGTCCACGCTCCTCACTCGGGCCGTTCTGCCTGTCAGACCCACACTCCCTGGAAGTGTGTTCCTGAGGCACTTGGACAGTTGGGGAAGCGGAGGCTCCCCCAGCATGGGAGGCCTGCCTAGCACACTGCTCTGGGTCCAAAGAGGAGGCCCTGCACCTCGGGCACCGGGGCTACGTTGACTGCACACAGGAGACACTTGGCACACACAGTGTTTCCCCATGGAAAGCGGGGTGCCGGGGAGCACCCGCCTGGGATGCATGGCACCTCTCCCATAGAAGCCCTCCATGCAGCAGGCTGTCATGGGTTCGGCTGCAGGCCTTTGTGGCTGGAGAGACAGCAGCTGCTCTGGAGGCTCTGGGTCAATGTGCACTCCCGTTCGAGGAAACGAGGCCTGGGGGGTGAGGTCCTTGCCCAGAATGGCAAGCAGCCTGCTCCTTTCCATGAGACGCACGTGTGGTGAGAGAGGCTTGGCAGCAGAGAAGAAGCAAGAGGGGCATCCAGGGAGGGGGTGTGCATGCAGCTCGGAGGCCCCAGATCTCCTGCTTCCCAACCCGGGAAGGCCGGCTATGCCCATCAGGCCCCATTCCCCAGTGCACAGCCAGCTTCTGGATCTGCCCTTTCCCAGCCATGCAAACACACATAGGCCGTACCCTGCGCCCTGCCGAGGGGGAAGCTTCGCTCCCCGGGTGGGCCGAATGGCACGACTGTGTGAGGGGAGAGACGGCCCCCGGAGGCCTTCAGGGAGCTGCCCCAGCAGAGCAGTGCTCAGGAGAAGGCACCCTTCTTTCTGCAGGCTGGAGGCACACTCGAGTCTCTGCCTGAGGCAGAGAGAGCTGAGCTCGGCGATCCCTGGCTGAAGGCAAAGCAGAGAGCTTTTCGGTGGAGCGGGGGCTCCACCTGCTAGCCGACAGGCATGGAAGGGGAAGCCTGGCTGCCACTGAGTTCCTGAGCAGGTGTCCAAGCTGGAGGCCCTCTGGCTCTACAAGCTCGAGAGTCCTGCCTAGGACTTGCCTCTGGCCACAGAGTGGGTGCCAAGGGCCTGTGGGCTGGAGGGTGTTCGGAAGCCACAGGGGAGGCTTTGGGCACCCAGTGCTCTGTGGGGGAAAACGCTGCAGGCCTGAGCCTCCAGGAACTCCTGCAGGGCCTGGGAGGGGGAAAGCTGTCCTTAGCAGAAGGCTCCCTGCCAAGGGCTGCAGGCCTTTGTGGCTGGCTCAGCTGCAGCTTCCTTGCAGGCTGCTGGTCCAGGGGCGTGTGTGCCCTGGTCCAGAGTGCTGTAGCAGGAGGTCCTAGCGAGGGGCGAGCAAGCCCCTTGTTCCCTTGGCAGAGACTGGGCTGTGCACACAGAGGCCTGCCAGCAGTGAAGACAGTGCGGGCAGCAAGGGGCTGTGGCAGGCAGCGCAGAGGTGGCAGGAGTCCTGCTAGAGAGTGGGCTCCTGACTGTTCTGTGCTCAGGCCCCAGTGGCCCCGTGCACACACAGCCTCTGGACCTGCAGCTTCCCAGCAGTGCAAGAGAGCCACAGGCAACACCCTGGGGCCTACTCGAATGAACTGGGCTCTGTCGAGGCCCTGCTGGCTGGCAGGGGCCTAGGCCAGCACAGGCCCTAGGGATGGCTTTGGCCTGCCGTCCACGCTCCTCACTCGGGCCGTTCTGCCTGTCAGACCCACACTCCCTGGAAGTGTGTTCCTGAGGCACTTGGACAGTTGGGGAAGCGGAGGCTCCCCCAGCATGGGAGGCCTGCCTAGCACACTGCTCTGGGTCCAAAGAGGAGGCCCTGCACCTCGGGCACCGGGGCTACGTTGACTGCACACAGGAGACACTTGGCACACACAGTGTTTCCCCATGGAAAGCGGGGTGCCGGGGAGCACCCGCCTGGGATGCATGGCACCTCTCCCATAGAAGCCCTCCATGCAGCAGGCTGTCATGGGTTCGGCTGCAGGCCTTTGTGGCTGGAGAGACAGCAGCTGCTCTGGAGGCTCTGGGTCAATGTGCACTCCCGTTCGAGGAAACGAGGCCTGGGGGGTGAGGTCCTTGCCCAGAATGGCAAGCAGCCTGCTCCTTTCCATGAGACGCACGTGTGGTGAGAGAGGCTTGGCAGCAGAGAAGAAGCAAGAGGGGCATCCAGGGAGGGGGTGTGCATGCAGCTCGGAGGCCCCAGATCTCCTGCTTCCCAACCCGGGAAGGCCGGCTATGCCCATCAGGCCCCATTCCCCAGTGCACAGCCAGCTTCTGGATCTGCCCTTTCCCAGCCATGCAAACACACATAGGCCGTACCCTGCGCCCTGCCGAGGGGGAAGCTTCGCTCCCCGGGTGGGCCGAATGGCACGACTGTGTGAGGGGAGAGACGGCCCCCGGAGGCCTTCAGGGAGCTGCCCCAGCAGAGCAGTGCTCAGGAGAAGGCACCCTTCTTTCTGCAGGCTGGAGGCACACTCGAGTCTCTGCCTGAGGCAGAGAGAGCTGAGCTCGGCGATCCCTGGCTGAAGGCAAAGCAGAGAGCTTTTCGGTGGAGCGGGGGCTCCACCTGCTAGCCGACAGGCATGGAAGGGGAAGCCTGGCTGCCACTGAGTTCCTGAGCAGGTGTCCAAGCTGGAGGCCCTCTGGCTCTACAAGCTCGAGAGTCCTGCCTAGGACTTGCCTCTGGCCACAGAGTGGGTGCCAAGGGCCTGTGGGCTGGAGGGTGCTCGGAAGCCACAGGGGAGGCTTTGGGCACCCAGTGCTCTGTGGGGGAAAACGCTGCAGGCCTGAGCCTCCAGGAACTCCTGCAGGGCCTGGGAGGGGGAAAGCTGTCCTTAGCAGAAGGCTCCCTGCCAAGGGCTGCAGGCCTTTGTGGCTGGCTCAGCTGCAGCTTCCTTGCAGGCTGCTGGTCCAGGGGCGTGTGTGCCCTGGTCCAGAGTGCTGTAGCAGGAGGTCCTAGCGAGGGGCGAGCAAGCCCCTTGTTCCCTTGGCAGAGACTGGGCTGTGCACACAGAGGCCTGCCAGCAGTGAAGACAGTGCGGGCAGCAAGGGGCTGTGGCAGGCAGCGCAGAGGTGGCAGGAGTCCTGCTAGAGAGTGGGCTCCTGACTGTTCTGTGCTCAGGCCCCAGTGGCCCCGTGCACACACAGCCTCTGGACCTGCAGCTTCCCAGCAGTGCAAGAGAGCCACAGGCAACACCCTGGGGCCTACTCGAATGAACTGGGCTCTGTCGAGGCCCTGCTGGCTGGCAGGGGCCTAGGCCAGCACAGGCCCTAGGGATGGCTTTGGCCTGCCGTCCACGCTCCTCACTCGGGCCGTTCTGCCTGTCAGACCCACACTCCCTGGAAGTGTGTTCCTGAGGCACTTGGACAGTTGGGGAAGCGGAGGCTCCCCCAGCATGGGAGGCCTGCCTAGCACACTGCTCTGGGTCCAAAGAGGAGGCCCTGCACCTCGGGCACCGGGGCTACGTTGACTGCACACAGGAGACACTTGGCACACACAGTGTTTCCCCATGGAAAGCGGGGTGCCGGGGAGCACCCGCCTGGGATGCATGGCACCTCTCCCATAGAAGCCCTCCATGCAGCAGGCTGTCATGGGTTCGGCTGCAGGCCTTTGTGGCTGGAGAGACAGCAGCTGCTCTGGAGGCTCTGGGTCAATGTGCACTCCCGTTCGAGGAAACGAGGCCTGGGGGGTGAGGTCCTTGCCCAGAATGGCAAGCAGCCTGCTCCTTTCCATGAGACGCACGTGTGGTGAGAGAGGCTTGGCAGCAGAGAAGAAGCAAGAGGGGCATCCAGGGAGGGGGTGTGCATGCAGCTCGGAGGCCCCAGATCTCCTGCTTCCCAACCCGGGAAGGCCGGCTATGCCCATCAGGCCCCATTCCCCAGTGCACAGCCAGCTTCTGGATCTGCCCTTTCCCAGCCATGCAAACACACATAGGCCGTACCCTGCGCCCTGCCGAGGGGGAAGCTTCGCTCCCCGGGTGGGCCGAATGGCACGACTGTGTGAGGGGAGAGACGGCCCCCGGAGGCCTTCAGGGAGCTGCCCCAGCAGAGCAGTGCTCAGGAGAAGGCACCCTTCTTTCTGCAGGCTGGAGGCACACTCGAGTCTCTGCCTGAGGCAGAGAGAGCTGAGCTCGGCGATCCCTGGCTGAAGGCAAAGCAGAGAGCTTTTCGGTGGAGCGGGGGCTCCACCTGCTAGCCGACAGGCATGGAAGGGGAAGCCTGGCTGCCACTGAGTTCCTGAGCAGGTGTCCAAGCTGGAGGCCCTCTGGCTCTACAAGCTCGAGAGTCCTGCCTAGGACTTGCCTCTGGCCACAGAGTGGGTGCCAAGGGCCTGTGGGCTGGAGGGTGTTCGGAAGCCACAGGGGAGGCTTTGGGCACCCAGTGCTCTGTGGGGGAAAACGCTGCAGGCCTGAGCCTCCAGGAACTCCTGCAGGGCCTGGGAGGGGGAAAGCTGTCCTTAGCAGAAGGCTCCCTGCCAAGGGCTGCAGGCCTTTGTGGCTGGCTCAGCTGCAGCTTCCTTGCAGGCTGCTGGTCCAGGGGCGTGTGTGCCCTGGTCCAGAGTGCTGTAGCAGGAGGTCCTAGCGAGGGGCGAGCAAGCCCCTTGTTCCCTTGGCAGAGACTGGGCTGTGCACACAGAGGCCTGCCAGCAGTGAAGACAGTGCGGGCAGCAAGGGGCTGTGGCAGGCAGCGCAGAGGTGGCAGGAGTCCTGCTAGAGAGTGGGCTCCTGACTGTTCTGTGCTCAGGCCCCAGTGGCCCCGTGCACACACAGCCTCTGGACCTGCAGCTTCCCAGCAGTGCAAGAGAGCCACAGGCAACACCCTGGGGCCTACTCGAATGAACTGGGCTCTGTCGAGGCCCTGCTGGCTGGCAGGGGCCTAGGCCAGCACAGGCCCTAGGGATGGCTTTGGCCTGCCGTCCACGCTCCTCACTCGGGCCGTTCTGCCTGTCAGACCCACACTCCCTGGAAGTGTGTTCCTGAGGCACTTGGACAGTTGGGGAAGCGGAGGCTCCCCCAGCATGGGAGGCCTGCCTAGCACACTGCTCTGGGTCCAAAGAGGAGGCCCTGCACCTCGGGCACCGGGGCTACGTTGACTGCACACAGGAGACACTTGGCACACACAGTGTTTCCCCATGGAAAGCGGGGTGCCGGGGAGCACCCGCCTGGGATGCATGGCACCTCTCCCATAGAAGCCCTCCATGCAGCAGGCTGTCATGGGTTCGGCTGCAGGCCTTTGTGGCTGGAGAGACAGCAGCTGCTCTGGAGGCTCTGGGTCAATGTGCACTCCCGTTCGAGGAAACGAGGCCTGGGGGGTGAGGTCCTTGCCCAGAATGGCAAGCAGCCTGCTCCTTTCCATGAGACGCACGTGTGGTGAGAGAGGCTTGGCAGCAGAGAAGAAGCAAGAGGGGCATCCAGGGAGGGGGTGTGCATGCAGCTCGGAGGCCCCAGATCTCCTGCTTCCCAACCCGGGAAGGCCGGCTATGCCCATCAGGCCCCATTCCCCAGTGCACAGCCAGCTTCTGGATCTGCCCTTTCCCAGCCATGCAAACACACATAGGCCGTACCCTGCGCCCTGCCGAGGGGGAAGCTTCGCTCCCCGGGTGGGCCGAATGGCACGACTGTGTGAGGGGAGAGACGGCCCCCGGAGGCCTTCAGGGAGCTGCCCCAGCAGAGCAGTGCTCAGGAGAAGGCACCCTTCTTTCTGCAGGCTGGAGGCACACTCGAGTCTCTGCCTGAGGCAGAGAGAGCTGAGCTCGGCGATCCCTGGCTGAAGGCAAAGCAGAGAGCTTTTCGGTGGAGCGGGGGCTCCACCTGCTAGCCGACAGGCATGGAAGGGGAAGCCTGGCTGCCACTGAGTTCCTGAGCAGGTGTCCAAGCTGGAGGCCCTCTGGCTCTACAAGCTCGAGAGTCCTGCCTAGGACTTGCCTCTGGCCACAGAGTGGGTGCCAAGGGCCTGTGGGCTGGAGGGTGTTCGGAAGCCACAGGGGAGGCTTTGGGCACCCAGTGCTCTGTGGGGGAAAACGCTGCAGGCCTGAGCCTCCAGGAACTCCTGCAGGGCCTGGGAGGGGGAAAGCTGTCCTTAGCAGAAGGCTCCCTGCCAAGGGCTGCAGGCCTTTGTGGCTGGCTCAGCTGCAGCTTCCTTGCAGGCTGCTGGTCCAGGGGCGTGTGTGCCCTGGTCCAGAGTGCTGTAGCAGGAGGTCCTAGCGAGGGGCGAGCAAGCCCCTTGTTCCCTTGGCAGAGACTGGGCTGTGCACACAGAGGCCTGCCAGCAGTGAAGACAGTGCGGGCAGCAAGGGGCTGTGGCAGGCAGCGCAGAGGTGGCAGGAGTCCTGCTAGAGAGTGGGCTCCTGACTGTTCTGTGCTCAGGCCCCAGTGGCCCCGTGCACACACAGCCTCTGGACCTGCAGCTTCCCAGCAGTGCAAGAGAGCCACAGGCAACACCCTGGGGCCTACTCGAATGAACTGGGCTCTGTCGAGGCCCTGCTGGCTGGCAGGGGCCTAGGCCAGCACAGGCCCTAGGGATGGCTTTGGCCTGCCGTCCACGCTCCTCACTCGGGCCGTTCTGCCTGTCAGACCCACACTCCCTGGAAGTGTGTTCCTGAGGCACTTGGACAGTTGGGGAAGCGGAGGCTCCCCCAGCATGGGAGGCCTGCCTAGCACACTGCTCTGGGTCCAAAGAGGAGGCCCTGCACCTCGGGCACCGGGGCTACGTTGACTGCACACAGGAGACACTTGGCACACACAGTGTTTCCCCATGGAAAGCGGGGTGCCGGGGAGCACCCGCCTGGGATGCATGGCACCTCTCCCATAGAAGCCCTCCATGCAGCAGGCTGTCATGGGTTCGGCTGCAGGCCTTTGTGGCTGGAGAGACAGCAGCTGCTCTGGAGGCTCTGGGTCAATGTGCACTCCCGTTCGAGGAAACGAGGCCTGGGGGGTGAGGTCCTTGCCCAGAATGGCAAGCAGCCTGCTCCTTTCCATGAGACGCACGTGTGGTGAGAGAGGCTTGGCAGCAGAGAAGAAGCAAGAGGGGCATCCAGGGAGGGGGTGTGCATGCAGCTCGGAGGCCCCAGATCTCCTGCTTCCCAACCCGGGAAGGCCGGCTATGCCCATCAGGCCCCATTCCCCAGTGCACAGCCAGCTTCTGGATCTGCCCTTTCCCAGCCATGCAAACACACATAGGCCGTACCCTGCGCCCTGCCGAGGGGGAAGCTTCGCTCCCCGGGTGGGCCGAATGGCACGACTGTGTGAGGGGAGAGACGGCCCCCGGAGGCCTTCAGGGAGCTGCCCCAGCAGAGCAGTGCTCAGGAGAAGGCACCCTTCTTTCTGCAGGCTGGAGGCACACTCGAGTCTCTGCCTGAGGCAGAGAGAGCTGAGCTCGGCGATCCCTGGCTGAAGGCAAAGCAGAGAGCTTTTCGGTGGAGCGGGGGCTCCACCTGCTAGCCGACAGGCATGGAAGGGGAAGCCTGGCTGCCACTGAGTTCCTGAGCAGGTGTCCAAGCTGGAGGCCCTCTGGCTCTACAAGCTCGAGAGTCCTGCCTAGGACTTGCCTCTGGCCACAGAGTGGGTGCCAAGGGCCTGTGGGCTGGAGGGTGTTCGGAAGCCACAGGGGAGGCTTTGGGCACCCAGTGCTCTGTGGGGGAAAACGCTGCAGGCCTGAGCCTCCAGGAACTCCTGCAGGGCCTGGGAGGGGGAAAGCTGTCCTTAGCAGAAGGCTCCCTGCCAAGGGCTGCAGGCCTTTGTGGCTGGCTCAGCTGCAGCTTCCTTGCAGGCTGCTGGTCCAGGGGCGTGTGTGCCCTGGTCCAGAGTGCTGTAGCAGGAGGTCCTAGCGAGGGGCGAGCAAGCCCCTTGTTCCCTTGGCAGAGACTGGGCTGTGCACACAGAGGCCTGCCAGCAGTGAAGACAGTGCGGGCAGCAAGGGGCTGTGGCAGGCAGCGCAGAGGTGGCAGGAGTCCTGCTAGAGAGTGGGCTCCTGACTGTTCTGTGCTCAGGCCCCAGTGGCCCCGTGCACACACAGCCTCTGGACCTGCAGCTTCCCAGCAGTGCAAGAGAGCCACAGGCAACACCCTGGGGCCTACTCGAATGAACTGGGCTCTGTCGAGGCCCTGCTGGCTGGCAGGGGCCTAGGCCAGCACAGGCCCTAGGGATGGCTTTGGCCTGCCGTCCACGCTCCTCACTCGGGCCGTTCTGCCTGTCAGACCCACACTCCCTGGAAGTGTGTTCCTGAGGCAC